>NW_026112578.1:0-90509 GCF_024323335.1 Lathyrus oleraceus
ATATTGTAAGCCAAGCTATTATCACGTAGATGATTGCATGGTATAGGGTGTTCATGAGTTGTAAGTGTTGTGTCACTCTAAGCTTTTAAGCGTGAGTGTTGTGTATCTTGATTGAAGTTGTTAAGCACAATCAAGAGTTGTTTGAAGTGTGACTTCAAAATTGTCTTTAATATTGATTAAAGGTAGTAATCACTGAGGTGATTGAGGGGGAGTGAGAGGAACTCTGATCTTAGTGTAAGATTGAAATTGCATTGGGTAGGGATTAAGTGAAGAGTTGTAAACGGGGGAGTTTAGCTTTGAATTAATACTACTAATAGTGGATTTCCTCCCTGGCTTGGTAGCCCCCAAACGTAGGTCATGTTGGACTGAACTGGGTAAATAATTACTTGTGTTATTTACTGCACTTACTTTTAAGTTCTGCATAATTCTTGTCTGTGCAGAATTGGATGTCATAACAACCCGTGTGACATCGAAAGTTTGAGAACTAGAATTTCAGATATGAATCTGGAAATATAATTCAAGGGGCCAAGAAAACCTCGGACTTACTTCTCAGTTTTGGGCGCAGGCATCTCTTGTATTGCCTTGACCTTTGCAGGATCAACCTCAATACCTCTTTTGCTAACAACGAAACCCAAAAGCTTACCGGAACGGACCCCAAATGTACACTTGTTAGGATTCAGACGAAGCTTGTACTTCCTCAAACGCTGAAAAAGCTTCAACAAGTGCTATACATGCTCAACTTCCGTTCTTGACTTCGCAATCATATCATTAAATATACCTCGATCTCCTTATGCATCATATCATGAAACAAGGTAGTCATAGCTCGTTGATAGGTGGCTCCGGCGTTCTTCAAACCGAAGGGCATCACTCGATAACATAATGTTCCCAAGGTGTGATGAATTTGTCTTCTCCATATCCTCGGGTGCCATTTTGATCTGATTATATCCGGAAAATCCATCCATAAATGAAAAGACATTGAATTTAGCTGTATTATCTACCAACATATCAATATGTGGTAGTGGAAAATCATCTTTCGGACTAGCTTTATTCAAGTCTCTATAGTCCACACACATCTGGACTTTTCCATCTTTATTAGGCACGGGCACAATATTGGCCACCCATTGAGGATATGTAGAAGTCGCCAGAAACCCCACATCAATTTGCTTCTAAACTTCCTCCTTGATCTTCACTGCCATATCGGGATGAGTTCTTCTGAGCTTCTGCTTCACAGGCACGCACTCAGGCTTCAAAGGTAGGAAATGTTGCACAATATTTGTATCTAGACCAGGCATGTCTTCATATGACCAGGCAAAGACGTCAACATATTCTCGTAGCAACTCAATCAACCCCTTCTTAACAGATTCTTCAGGAGTGCCCCAATCTTCACTTCTCGCACATAATCCTCAGACCCCAAGTTGACTGTTTCTAGATTCTCAAGATGTGGTCGAATGATCTTCTCTTCATGCTCAAGTAGACGGGTAATCTCGTCAGGAATCTCTTCAACATCATCTTCTTCCGCCTCAAATACATGGAATTCAAAGTTGAAAGATGGTGTTGGATCATTATGTTCAATGGGTTTGATCAACCTGCATAATGTTTTTGGATATAAAGAGCTTTTAGAATTCAAGCAAGACAAATCATTATGCAGATGAAAAGATTGATTTTATTTTATCTTAAAGGGTTTTATGTGATCACCAATTTCATGCAAAAAGTGAAAAGGGAAAATAATTGGACAAACAAACATTTAACATGAATTTATTGAATGAAAACATCATTGTATTTATGTGCCAATAATGTCATCACTTCTCCTTTGGCCTGGGAGAAGGGTTTTAAACACGATGAACATTACTTTGACTTATGGATAACTGTTGGAATATCCACAGCGACCCAATTATTGCAGACCCCTCCAGGGATGATGAAATTGCCAGAATCCTCTTCATCCTCTTCCAAAATGGCAGCAGCCTCTTCATCTTGACCGGTGTGGATGAATCCTCCACTCTTAAACAAACCTTGCTTGTTGAAGACCCAAAAGAATAGCATATGCCAGCCCGGGACTTATTGTCTTCTAGCTCAATCATCTGTCCTAAACCAGTGGTTGCACCATGCTCAATGGCCAACTTTGCATCTTTGCAAGAAGCAAACGAAGGAATTCTCTTCTCAATAGGTTCAGCAATAGATAAAGCTTGGAACGGAGTTCCAACTTCATCCTCAGCATCTATATAAGAGAAGGAAGACAAATGGCTAACCAGGAGAGCCTTTTCTCCCCCTACCACCACCAGCTTCTTGTTCTTTACAAATTTCAGTTTCTGGTGTAGGGTGGATGTCACGGCGCCAGCCTCGTGAATCCATGGTTTGCCTAGGAGACAACTATACGATGGGTGAATATCCATAACCTGGAGGGTAATCTGGAAATCACTTGGTCCGATTTGACCGGGAGATCAACCTCACCAATCACGGTTTTGCGGGACCCATCAAAAGCTTTCACAACTACTTCACTCTGCCTCATGGGAGGCCCCTGATACGATAACTTCGCGAGAGTGGTCTTCGGCAATACATTCAATGATGACCCAGTGTCTACCAACACATTGGACATGGCGTCATCCTTGCATCATAGATATATGTAATGCCAAGTTGTGGTCTCTTCCCTCCTCGGGGAGATCAGCGTCACAAAAACTTAAATTGTTATAAGCGGTGATGTTTGTAACAATGCTATCAAATTGCTCTATCGTGACGTCGTGATCCACATACGCCACATCCAACACCTTCTGCAGAGCTTCTCGGTGTGTTCTGAATTCAATAGCAATGATAACATGGATATTTGGATGGCGTTTGTAGGAGCTGGTCTACAACGTTGTACTCGCTCCTTTTGATGAGCCTCAGTATCTCATCACAATCTTCTTTCGTATTGCCACTCGGGCCAGCAGAAACAGGAGTTTTCAATATAGAGGAGGGCTTAGTACAAGTGCCGGATTCGGAGTGCTCACAGCATTCCCAATCGGGCGCTCAATAAAATCAGCATCAACATTTCCTCGAGCATCAGCTTGAGGCTTCAACGGAGCTGAAAATACACGACCGCTACGGGTTTAAACCGCTGACGTCAGCAATGTTAACGACAGATGAAGAGGGCAGGGACACCTCTTTCCCATTTTCCACTGCTACAACCATTGTAGTGATAAGGGATTGCTTTTTCGGAGGAGTACGATACAGGGTCGGTTGACTTGATGACGAGAGTAGGAGAAACTTTTGCTTGCTACCATCATACTTGATGACAACAGGCTCAGGTATCCGGAATACCGGAGAAATTACGTTGACTTCGAGAGCATCTTCGTCAACATTTTTGTTTTGAAGAATCTCAATGACTCCTTCGTCCAACATCTCTTGAACATCTCTGCGCACCTGGCGACACCCCCTCTGATTGACAGAGCATACTCGATATCTATCGTGATCATGCTCATAATGGCTATAATCACACAGCAAGCGATGCATCTCAACCAGCGATTATCGGATATGACTGACATATTTAACTTTGTACTTGCCAGGACAGCCCTGGACCATGTTAACAGATTTCTCATGCTCGGGCAATGGGTTTTTCTTCACATTCGGACCTACGTCCTCGAAAAACAAAATCCCACTTCTCACAAGGTCTTGCACCTTGGTCTTCAGGGGATAACAATTCTCCACATCATGTCCGGGAGCACCAGAATGATACACACAGTGAAGCTCAGGCTTGTACCACCACTGGGGTTAGCAGGTACAGCGGGAGGGTCTCGCGGAGTGATTAACTTTCTATCAATCAAAGATGGATAGAGTTCAGCATAAGTCATCGGAATTGGATCAAAGGTGACCCTCTTCCTCTCGTAGCTGGTGCTGGTATTGTTGTTGTTGTTTCGAGGTTGGTAGGCCTGTTGTTGTGGACGATGCTGTTGTTGCTGATATTGCTGAGATTGTTGTTGTTGATAATGTTGGGCTTCTCTGAAAACAGGTGCTATATGAGCCACCTGATGCTGGTTGTTGACTGGGCGAGCAATCTTCCTCTTCACAAGGGTCTTCTCTTGACGTGGGAAGACACATCATGTGCCTCCCCCTCCTTCTTCTTTGCAAAGCTTCCATATCTCTTTGCTGAAGAGCCTTCATCTCGAGTTAAGCGTCCTTCACGGACCCCCTCTTCCAATCCCATCCCCATATTCACCATCTCGGTGAAGTCTGAGGGAGCACTGGCTATCATTCTCTCGTAATAGAATGAACTCAAGGTCTTCAAGAAGATCTTGGTCATCTCTTTCTCCTATAAGGGTGGCACTATCTGAGCTGCCAATTCGCGCCACCTCTGGGCGTATTCTTTGAAGGTCTCTTTCTCTTTCTGGGACATCGCTCTCAGCTGGTCCCTATCAGGAGCCATATCCACATTGTATTTACATTGCTTGACGAAGGCTTCGCCAAGATCGTTGAAAGAGCGGATGTTCAAACTTTCCAGACCCATGTACCACCGGAGAGCGGCACCGGACAAACTGTCCTGGAAATAGTGGATGAGCAGTTGATCATTATCAGTTTGTGTCGACATCTTGCGAGCATACATCACAAGATGACTGAGAGGGCATGTGTTTCCCTTATACTTCTCAAATTCAGGCACTTTGAATTTAATAGGGATCTTCACATTGGGCACAAGGCACAACTCAGCAGCACTCTTACCAAAGAGGTCCTTCCCCCTCAAAGTCTTCAATTCCTTGCAACGCTCAAGAAATTGGTCTTTCATGTCATCCATTTTCTCATAAACGTCTGGGCCCTCAGATGGTTCAGAATGATAGATGGTATCTTCAACCCTTGGTAAAGTGTGCACGACAGGAGGTGGCACTGAAAGGACCGGGCTAGATGTCGGCAAAGAAGCAAGAGTTAAAGCAAAACCCTCTGGCATGAAATTGGCAGGCATTCCCCACGGGAACCCGACTGGCATAGATGGTGTAAAGTGGGTTGTTGCAGCAGGCACAGTAGAAGTTACGATCTCAGAAATGACCGTCCTCTAGGGAGGAGTTGCAGGTGTTGAAGAAGACTGGCTCTGAGCGGCCAAGAATGACTCCATCAGGGCAGTCAATCTGGCTACCTCCTCTTTCAGCTCGCGGTTCTCTTGTTCCAAATGATCCATCAGTCTTGAAGAGTTGGCTCTGGTGTAATACCGGTGAGTCAGCTTGTCTTTGAAATAAATGAAGAACACCGAGTTAGACCATAGGACAAGAAGCCTGGAGCAAAACCTGCTTATGCACATGATGCATGCAATGCTTGTGCATATGATTTGTTTTTATTTCAGAGGAACTTTAGAGTTCTATATGAAAATTTTGGGAAATATTATACTTTTATCTCATATGGAATCATCCTATCAATAATATATGGAAAATATATTTTTACACCAAAGAAGTACAGCATTGGTAACCAATTACAATATAAGAGGAAAAACAACAAGATCAAAATAACAACTTAAGCACATAAACAAAGTAACAGATAAACCAATGGTGGTCTCAAGGATTGTATTAGATGAATGGAATTGGCCAAGATAACTCAGTCTCAGATAGTGGCATTGTCCAAGTCCTCAAAGCATAGGGAAGTTTCCTATTCTAAGTCCAAAAGTTCAGATCCACTCAAAGGCATGGGCTCAACAGTCCACCAACATATTTTTAGGGTTTTTGTTGTTATTAGGTATTTTAAGGTCTTAAGACCACAAACAGAACAAAATCACATGCACACAATATATACAAGCACAAAGATATGGCTCAAGTGAGCAAAGTGAAGATGAATGAAACATAAACAAGTTGCATGGAATGTAAATGGCAATAAATGATAAAGGTACTAAAATTTAAATTGCATTAATTAAATGACATTTAAAGATAAAACAATAATAAAGAAATGTTAGTCAAATGTTTGTGAAGGAAACCATGGTTTAAGTCATTCTTTGGAGAACACTCAACCATCCACTCACAAGCATGAATCATAAACCAAGACATCATCCATGAGAAGGGCTCCAACTTGGATAAATTAACAAGTATGCCACTAGCTCTCACAAATGGAAAAAAGGTTAAGTCTTCACACAATACCATGAGAGATGGGAGAGTTACAATCTCACTTACAAAAATGATATGCCTTTGGGACAAATTTAGCTCTATGTTAAGTAATTGTAATTGGACTTATGTAGAAGTCACAACTATCTGAGGTCGGGCAATAAAAATATTGGTGTTAATGCATGCTAGATACATGGTACAAAGAACCAAGCTCCTAAAGCATACCACACACATGAAAAAAGGATGAACTTATCTCAATCAAGCTCATGTTGATTCATCTGACATAAGGTCATTGATGAATCAACTAGCCATTGATTATCTAAGAAATCATTGGTCAATGAAGGATTGGGGAAGAAGGGGGATGAAGACGAAGAGATGAAGTGAAATAGAAAATGAAATCCCAAATTGATCAAGGAAGGAATTTCATTTGATCAATACTATCCATTCATTTTGAGGGATGAAGTTCACACTTCATCAACCCCCTAAATCCAATAGTATTGATCAAATAGAAGTTCAAATCAACCATGACCAAGGACAAACAAAAGGTGAAACAACACAAGGTCAACCAAATAGCTCCACATAATTTTTAAACATTTAAATAATTAAAAATCAATTTAAAAATGAAATAAAATGCATTTTGAAAGGGGCAAAACCTCAAATCCCTTCTAATCACCAAATAAATGGCCAACGGATGTATCCTAGGTCAACAAGGTCAAAAGACCTTAGACAAAAAAATTGAGAATTTTTGGAAAGTCATAAGTATTTAAAATAATTAAAAACAAGTAAAAAACTATTAAATTCACAAAAAGTATCAAATATAATCCAAAAAATGATTTTAGTATAAAATGTGGAAGAGGAAATTATTTAAAGATTTTTGGTGAAAGTCCCATATTTTTTGGATCAAAATTGATATTATTATGAATTTAACAAATATGAGTTATTTAAAATAATAATCCGAAAATAAAATAAAATAGAAAAAACAAGGGCCATCAGATCTCCCTTATTAATTGAGGTGGCAGATATGATGGCCACGCACGTGCAATCCATGGCGCACCCTGGTCAATGCGCAACAAATGTGGTAATCAAAACCAAAGGCCAAGATTATAAGCCATGGACCATATCAGATGACCTGGATCTCTCCAGCGTATCACCGGATCCCTATATCCGGTCATCTTCTTCAGGGGCCTCCACCGAACTGGTCCAACTGAAAAGTTCACCAAAATGAAGGATCCATACATGGTTTTAAAGAGAAAATCAAGGGGAGCACGAATCTGGCCTCCATTTCTTCCAATTCTCACCATACTAAGAGATATGTGGAATTGAAAAATGAGGTGGATGAACTGAGTTGTTTCTATTTGACCTTAAAGCAACTCAATCTTGTTGCCTACATTGATAGGACTTCAGCCAACCAAAAATTAAGAAAAATGATGGTGAATTGAGGGAGAATCGAAGGAGGAAAGTTCAAGAAAATTCACCTTTTATTTGCAGTGATGAAGCTCGATCTCAATTCTAATTCACTTGGCCTTGCTTCTACTAGCTTGCGGGAGATGATTTGGATGCAAAAAGGCTTTGAATCCTTGGAGTTTCAATTCCAAAATAGAATTGGAATCAAAACTCGATTTCCAAAGAAACCTTCAAGGTATTTTACCAATGGAGGTTGGGAGAATTTGCATATCAAAGCTTGGGCCAAGGGTCCTTAATTCTAAGTCAATAGACATGTATTTATAGCCTTGTGAATTCATTTCCACACACTTCAAAAAAGTTGGTCAAAAATAGTAACTTGGTGTGCATGGTTGCACGGGCATGCATTAAGGCCCAAATGATGATTGCAAAAGCTCCAAATTCCTTCACACTTGATATTGAACTCACTTCATGAAACCATGCAATGTTGGTTGAAAAATGAGCACAAAAGTTTCCAAATAGGGACATGCAATGCACCCATGCGCAAGTCCCTCAAAATTAATCCAAATGCCATGATCTTGGACCCTTTGGAAAGCTAGCATGAAAAGAACAACTTTGATGTTGAAACTTTTTCCATTTGAAGCTTGGATCATGATTAATTTTGGTGTGGAAGTTGGAAGAATCAAACATAGTTGAAATTGTTCTAAGTTAAAAGTTAAATGACCCCTTTTTCCACCCTGAATAACTCATTCTATGAGATTCAAATGACTTTGGTTGCTTCTTCAAAGTTGTATCTATTTCAATCCTATTCAATTTGGTAACAAATTTGACACCATTTGAATCTTGCATGAGGGAGTTATGGATTTTATAAGTTGAGGAAAATTGCTTGTTCAATTATTATGGCCCAAAATGACCTATAATGTATCCTCTTGGTACATGCCATTGAAAGTTAAATTTTACCTTTATAAAAGAATAAAAGTTGTATAAGACATATTTAAATTTATCATGAAACTTAGATTATCTTCATATCATAAAAATTGAGCAAGTTATGGTCCTTGGAAGTTGACCTTCTATCTAGAGCATAGACAAAATGACCTATAATCTTTCACCATAAAAAAGGACTTTCCAAGAAAAATTAGATCTTTATGCCAAAATAAAAGTTGTTTGGAATGTTGTAAAGAGTAACTTTTATCTTGGAAGAATTTTCATATGACAAAAATTGTAGGAGATAGGGTCTAGGGAATCCTAGATTTGATCAGTTGACTTCTCTAGTCAACCTCCTTGAACCAACTTGCAAACTTGAAGTTACTTTGCTCTTTGGGGCTCATGGGAGAATCATATATGCTTGATATGAAGTATAATGGAGTATCTTTAATATTTTTGACCAAATGTTGAAGAAACTTGCTGAGGAAGACATACAAGATACCCATATGAATTAGGGTTTCCAAGGCAAACAAGCTTCAAACTCTTGATGAACTCTTGATCAAATTGATAAATAAAGAACATGGGGATCCATATATGATGCTTATAAAAATTGTGAACCTTTGATAACTTGATACCTTGTACTGAGGGTCTAAAATCCTAGATATGAGCTTGATGATGCATAGGTGGATGCATACACTACCTACAAAAGAAATAAAACTATGCTAACATATTTTTTGGTATTTTAGTTAGTGAACAAAGAAAAATAAAGTAGGATACAATCAAATATGCTTGGTGATCTCTCCAAATGCAAACCCAATTAATGAGGGGTGAGGAGGATACCAAGGCGTGATCCCAAAGTCAATGCAAATGATGAGATGGTGTAGCAGGGTTTCGTTACCATTAGAGATATTGACTAAATCCAAGGTAAACCATACAAGTCGAGTCGCCACCGCACTTCTATTTATCCAATGGAATGGTTAGAAAGCGAACAAAAACCTAAAAGTTTTATCAAATAAAAAACTAGTAAAAATGTCAGAGATCTGGGTAAGGGGGTTGGTTATGCAATGGGAAGGTTTTAAGCACCCAAAACATCCAAGGTACTCCTAGGGAGCCCTTTTCACACTTGTTGTAAGGTTGGTATTTTGTGAAAAATTGTTTGTGCAAACATGATTGAAGAGATGAGAAGAGAATATATAAGTTATTTACATTTTGTGTTTGGATGGATAAACTCATTGCCTACGTACCATCTTAAAAAAGATTAGGATCAAAACCTCGTAGTACGGGGTAAAAATCTCAAAAAGAGTTGGTGAATTAATTGGTCCAAAATCCTTAAGGTCTTTTGTTATCCAAGGGAGAAAACTCAACCCAAAACCGCAAATCCACCATGTGAGGATAGCTTCAACATGCTAGTGAGGGGTTAACCCTATAATAAGCATGGAAGACTCATTTTCCATCACTAAGGATATAGGTGAGCATTACATCTACCTCAAGGGTAATTCAAACCTAATAGCTAAAGGTTATGAAAAGAGTTTGATTAAGAGAGTGGCCATTGAAACCACAAAGAAAAGTATTTGAGTGGGTTATATTTACGAATGAGAAGTATTTACAAAAACATAGTCAAAGTGGATTAAAGATTCTATTCAAAATAAGTGTTATGAAAAGAAAGTTTGAAAATCAAAAGCATAAGGCTTAGGTTTCTAATGTTGAAAACAAGTGTTAAATGTTTGCACAAAGGTTTTGGCTTGGGTTAGAGTGGAGAGAAGAAGAAGAATGGCTAAATTCGTAATCATACAAGAGATAGGGGATAAGAGAACAAGACCACAAATGGAGTTCCTCTCTTGAGATCATATTGATGATCCAAGTAGCTCCCATTCTTTGTAATAAGCAATCACATAAGCATAAACTCAAGCAATCAACAATCAAATGAACTCTTGGAAAGCTCCTCAAGGTATTTTGGATCCCTCTCTCTTAGAAGCTCATGGTAATGGTTCCTCAATTTGAATCAAGTTGGAATCCCTAGCACAAGAACACACGCATTAAAAGGTTCTAGCAAACAAACATGGAATGGTCAAGAGAGAGTTTAGAAGTTGGTCCTTTCAAAGTCATTTTCAACATTAAGCATTCTAAAGGCCCAATGCCTAGTTGCTCTTTGACTTTTATAGCACTCTAAAGGCCCAATGCCTAGTTGCTCTTTGACTCCAAATTTGCATAGGGAATGTCCTAAAGTGTAAGTCCACTTGTCCAATTCTTTGCATTTGGTCCACAACAATTAAAACAAAACACAAACACAAATGATATATACACAATTATGTGCTCAAGTGAGCAAAAGGCAAATTGCATTAACATAAACATGTGCTCAAGTGAGCAAAGGAAAAAGCAAATGAATAATATGTACAAGAATAGTAAATTGCATAAAAGTAAAGTGCAAAAAGTAAATGTTAATGGTTAATGGTTAGTGTTAGTAGTTAGTGTGCCATAAGGAAAATTTAGCGCTATGTTAAGCAATCGTAATTGGACTTATGTAGAAGTCACAACTATCTGAGGCCGGTCAATAATAATGTAGGCAACAACACAAGTTAGAAGTCTTGATTAGTGAACCAAGTTCCAACAACTTGCCATGCCAAAAAAAGAAGAAGAGAAATGATCTTGTATTGGTTTAAGCCTTTTGTATGATTTAGCAAGCAACCTATCCTTAATACAAATCCATTCACTAGATCATTTGATCAAGATGAATTGTATTTGGATTAAGGAAGATTAAACCTCCCTAATCAATGCTAACTTATCAACCTTTAACTCATTGATCAAAAGGAAAAGAAGAAGAAGGAGGAGATGAACAATGGAAATGGAAATGAAAAGAATAAAAATGCATTAAATGAAATAGGATGTACCACTCAACCAGTGTTGACCAATGACATTGAGGATCATGGTCAAACAATCAAAAACAGAAATGAGATGAAGATTGGAAGTCAAGACATGAACAAAACATTTTTGGCATTTTTAATATTAAAAATAAACTTGAATTAAAAATATTAAAGAAAGGTCAAACTTCAAAATCACTTCAAATCAACTTTTGAAAGTCCAAGTGATTTATCCCAAGTTCAACAAGGTCAAACAAAGTTTGACAAAAAATTTCAGCATTTTTAAAAGTCAGAAACTATTTTTAATCAATTAAAAATGAATAAAAATAACCTAATTGAACTAAAATCTCAAATAAATCTCAAATTAATTAAAAAATTGATGAGAATATTTTTCATAGATCCATCATCATTCAAATAGATTGAGAAAATATTTTTGCATTTTTTGAATATCAAAAACTATTTAAAATGAATTAAAATGACCAGAAAAGAGAAAATTCACAAAAAATATCAAATGATGAAATAAAAAATATTAAAAGTCATTTTTAGAAACTAGAATTAAAAAGAGAAATAATGCAATTGGTCCGATATTTTTTGGATTAAAAATGAGATAGTTATGAATTTTTGAAGTTAAATGAAATAAAAGAAATAAAATGGAAATTAAGAAAAATGAGAAAAAGGAGAGGCGTCTGATCAAGCCTCATTAATTGACGTGGCTGATCAAACGCTCCACAAGTGCACGCTTACCATGTACATGAGTCAAGGCGTGGTACCATGCATTAAATGGAGTCAAACATAACAAGGGTCAGGATTAGATCGTGGGAAGCGCATCCAATGGTCCAGATTTGATCTGGCAAAGAGACGGTGGCCAGCGCCACCGTCTTCTCCGGTGAGCTCCGGCGAGGGCAAAAAAACACAGGGGTTCAAATGCTCACCAAAATGGACGATCTAGGCATCAATCGAAAGAGGAAGTGATGTACATCACTCCTATACCACTCACTTCCACTCTAGATTCATGTTAAGAGAGAAATCAGAGATGGAAGCTTGATGGTGTTCATCATGAACTTGCTTGATTTTGAAAATTGAGCATACATCAATGATGCCTCTATAGAGAGGACTTCAGACAACACAATATCAAGACCAACAGATCAAAGAATAAGGAGTTTCGAAGAAAATACCAGTTGATGAACACCTTTGAATTGTGAAGCTTTGAGTCACTTTCCTTGCTTCCTTTTGCCAAACAGAACTTAAATGGACTAGATGATGAAGGTTTAGGAAAATATGAGCTTAGTTCCTTTGGTATGGGTGGGAATTGATTTCTGTAGAGCTTTAGGCGCCTTTAGGTTCGTTTAGAATGAATCTGAGCAGCTCTATTTATAGCACAAAGTGATGCAAGGCATGTAGAATTCGTGTGCATGAAGTGAGGGGGCCTCCATGCATGGGCCTGTACAGGCGCATGGAAGGCCCAAATGCAATGGCAAATGAGTGTTCAGATGTAAGCAAGATGAAATGGACGTGTACATGTGATTGAATTGGCTTGTGTAATGAGTTTCAACATGTTATGCATAAATGAGCCTAAAACTTCACCTCTTCGAAAATGCCAATTAGAAAATCCAAACATAAGCATATGGGTAATGGTTAGAAAGGTCTTGACATAAGGAACAAATTTTATGTTGGACAAAAACTCATTTGAAGTGTGGAAATTTATGAAAACACACCATGAAGTTCATAGTGCAAAACATGCCTTTGAGAGTTTTGTCAAATTGAACCAACTTCAAGCCCTTCTGTTTTGATGATGCAAGCCTTAAATGAAAAACCTCCAACATCAAAGTTGTATATCTTTTCAAGACAATAAAAATGGACTTAAATTTTGCATCATTTGGAGTTTTGATGAAGTTATGGGCACTTGAAGTTGGACTTTTTTGCCTTTCAATGCATTTGGTCCAAAGTGACCTATAATGTTTTTCATTATCACATGTATTTATTTTGAGATTATGAAATTTTTTTCAACATAACATTTGAATTAGACACAATAAGCTTTCCAATGCATTTGATCCCACCTCAAAAGCATGAATGAGTTACGTTCTTGGGAAGTTGACCCAAAATTAGGGTTTCAGTCCAAATGACCTACAATGTCTTGGAATGGGATATGACCTTCCATGCTTCAAATAAATTTTTTATGAACATGAAAGTTTTTCATATTGTCCTTAAGAACATTTTTTTTCTTGGGGTCATCTCCATTTGACCAACACACAAAAATTTAGGTCTCAGTGCATTGCAAAATAGTCAGATGAATTGACTGATCAACTTCTCAAGTCCACAACTCATATCTTGATGAATTGATGATTGAGGACACTCAAATAAGCTCAAATATGCATGAAATGATGAATTATATAACTTCCCTTGATTGTATTTGACCATGGTCTGAGGTTGCTTTATTAGCAAGGCATTGTGGGTGACCAGATGAATTAGGGTTTCCTTGAGGAACAAACCTCAAACCCTTTGACTTGCTTTGATCAAAATGATGAATTGAGATGCTAGGGAAGCATATTTTATGGATGAGAGCTTTGGGAACCATTGCCATGTTTTCCTTCATCTCCTCTTGGCCATATCATTGCACAAAGGACCACCTAGAAGCTTTGGGCCTTGTGATTGCTCAAGCTACAAACAAGAAATGTTAGTGGCATATTTTTGTGCTTTTGGTTAGTAAATAAAAATGAGAAAGAAATGATATATAATTCAAGCATGCTTGGTGATCTCAAACCTACTCACAAGAGGTCCCACCCAAAGGCAAGGGAACCCAGATGCTTATGATCCTTGAGGCTTTGCAAATGAAATGCTATGATGCCATGAGGGATCTTAGGGTCAAAATTGGGGTCTTACAAATGCCCCTATTTAAGGTCACTAATTTTATGCACAATTGAGAATCAGTTCGATTGGTCTGTCTGTAAATCCAAAAATTTATTTTGGCTGATATTTTAGCCTTATGCAGTATGGAATGCATGTTATGTTATGCAGGGATGCAACAGTTATGATGAATGTATTGAATCACAAATTCAGGGTCAAAATCACGGTGTGACAGTTGCCCCTATTTAAGTATCTTCAACTAGAGAATATGAAGCAGTGCACTCTTCATATGATCATAGCGGAAGATAATTAAATACCAAGAAGGCCTGGATTTTGACCCTGCATGCACATGGCATGATATGATATGTTATGCATGGGTATGGGACTCTTTTTTTATTTTGATGATGATTTTGATATGCTATAGATATGATGAACTCTAGCAAAAAAATTTATGATGGATGATAAACAGACTTGTGAAGAATGATGGAAATATACGGTAAATGTGGCTCACGAAAAACAAAAAATGTAGGTAGAAATTCACTAGGGATAACAATCTTGCTGGAGGAAAGACAATTGGGGAATATGCAAAGAGATTTTAACAACAAGTTCATACATGACCTGACAACACCAGAATATTCAAAGAATTTTCAACAACAGGTTCAAACATGGCCTGATAACACTTGAATATTCAAAGAGTGCTCAATTAATATGTTCAAACATGACCTGGCAGCATTTGGAAACATACAAAGAAGGTTTGAATAACAGGTTTATACATGACATGATGACAGTTTGAATATCAAGGAAAGTTTAGTCAACAGGTTCATACATGACCTGATAACACAGGAAAATATCAAAGAATTCCATGAATAGGTTCATACATGACCTGACCATTGGAATATTCAAAGAGTTTCAATAACAGGTTCAAACATGGCCTGGCAATTCTATGGGATATCAAAAGGTTCCATCAACAGGTTCAACACATGACCTGACAATACTGGAAAATATTCAAAGAAAGTTCCATCAACAGGCACATACATGACCTGACAGCATTGGAAAATTTAAATTGTTTCAACAACAGGTTCAGACATGACCTGACAATGCTGAAAAATCAAGGAAAGTTCAATCAATAGGTTCATACATGACCTAAACATTAGGATATTTAAAAAAAGTTTCACTCACAGATTTAGACATGACCTGCCAACACTTGGGAAAAAATCAAAGGGAGTTTTATCAACAGGTTTATACATGGCCTGACGACACTGGAAAGAAAGTATATTCGTAGGTTCATATGTGACCTGACAATTCTGGAGGTTTCACAGAGATTTTAACAATAGGTTCATATGTGACCTAACAACACTAGAAAACCCAAAAAAAAACTTCAACAACAGGTTCATACATGACCGGACAATATTGGAAAACATACAAAGCAAGTTTCATCAACAGGTTCATACATGACCTGACACTTTAGAATACATCTGACAGTTATGGATATTTCTCACAAGAAATTCATTCGGTCAAAGATTTTGGAGATTCCTAATACGGAATTTATGGAAAACAAAGATAAACATGAGTCTTTTTATGAGTAGATTATCCACGTAAAAAGCTACAATGATTCTTTACAGAGAAATCAAATAAAACCAACATCGTTGGAGTTTTCTAACACGAAAAACCTCCAAGCTTCTAGGAATTCCTCAAGATGATGAGTGATACATAACTTTCACATAACCATCAGGAAAGACAGGGAAATCAAACTTTATGTACCTGCCAACAACAATTGGACTTTGACCGTAAGCAATGGATTACAACCAACTTTTAACGGATTTTGCCAACAACAATTGGACTTTACTAAGGGCATTGGTAAAACAAATACCGGTTATAATAGAGTTTTCCTGCGAAAAATGAACTATGGTTTAAGGACACCAAACAAAATTAGACTTTGAGGTGAACTGCCAAACGAGAACTGGACCTAAAGGGTAGATGACTAGACAAGAACTAGTGTTTTGTCTTTTGTTTTTGTTTTTGTTTGTCAGACGAGAACTGAATTTTAAATATCATACTAGACGAGAACTGACTTTTTCTGATTTATTGTCAGACGAGAACTGACTTTTTTTTATGATTTATTGTTAGACGAGAACTGAATTTTTTTATGATTTATTGTCAGACGAGAATTAACTTTAAAATGGTTTATTATCATACGAGAATTGAATTTAAAATAGGCTACCAGACAGGAACTGGTTTTGAACATAAAATTGACTACCAGACGAGAACTGGAGTTAGAAATAAGCCACCAGATAGGAACTGGTTTCAATAAAAGGCTACCAGACGTGAACTGGTTTTAAAATTGACCGTCATACGAGAATTGACTTTTTAATGGTCTACCAAACAAGAATTGGTCTTTGATGTTTGTTCTTGCATGCTATAGGCATATGCTCAATGAATAAGATGATATGCATGCTTAACGCTAGAGCAAAGGGACATGATTAATGCATGAGAACAAGTTATGCAATGAATCGAAGGTTTCCAAAGTTCCCTTATGTGGGTAATGGATGAAATGTCTCTTTTGTAACAAAGCTTCTTTTGAAAGGCAAAAGGTTATTTTATAGGGTGATAGTATGATTCCCCGACACTCGTCTTGAACTTAACAGTTGCTGACATATGGCATAAGATTGAGCAGCTTCAAGGCAAGGATATGACTTGCCCCTCTGTGGCTTATCTTGCCCTAGTATGTTGGGTCTTTGAAGAGGTTTTCCTGGACAGAAGATTGGAAACAACTTTCCATGACCTTGAGGTGGTCGGCCCCAACGTTTGAATCTTTGAAGCGGTGGTACGCCCCTGATTAACCAAATCTTAGAATGGGAAGCTTCTGATTGACCAACTTTGGAGAGATGGGCTCATTGAGCTCTTTGTGGTGGCTTGCCCTAGTGTGAGTCTTGAAATGATTTGATCTTGATTAGTCGACTCTTAGGGTGATTGGCATGAGATTAGCTGAATCTCAAAGTGATTTTCCATTGGCTAAACTTCTTGCACTTGATAAAGTTCCTCAACTGACTGCATATTATTGGGACTCCTTTGATGCTAAATGATTACTTGTAGTTAAAATAATCCATTCAAGAATGGTAACTTTAATGCAGTTCTTATGCAAAATAAAAAATTTATTGAATCAATTCGGTGAAAGACAGTGAACGAGTCAATGATCAGAATATAATATTGATCTAGTCATTCATAGTGTGCAAGGTGATGTGATCAGAATAAATGATTAACAAAGATCTTTTAGATTTAGGTTAATACAACCTTGTTGTAGTATGCTTTCATAACAAACCTTGCCTCAATTAGGTCTTTTAATGGTTGTAACATGGTCTGGTTCACAATTTTTTGAAACAAAGGATATAAGGCTCAAATTTTAGTTTTAACCCACCCCTTCTTCTTTATGATCTCCAGTTCCTACGTTCAGCTAATTGACACACGCATTCGACTTCCTAGAGGATTCAATGGTGTAAGATAAGGACTCAAGATGAGATTTTCATGAATATGGCAGTCATCTTATTTTGATTATGTTTTTGTTGAGGATTTTAGTGACCTCTTTTGATTGATTTTTATCCTTAATTTTTCCTGGACCGCTTCTTTGAAGCTTTCGGTCCATCGAGATGCCCTGGTTTTTGCCTAAGTTGCCTCTTTTTTTGGTTCAACTTAGCGGGCTTTTTTTTTATATATTCTATTTTGAAAGATTGTGACTGGCGTGTTATTTGTTGGTGAGGATCAACCATTATAATTTCTCTTGGTTTTTTCATGACTTCTTCAACACTTTTGAGGTGTGTGAAGAGGAATATATGGTTGAACCTCTTCGAAGGGTGTTTTCTCTTGCAATTTGAATGCAAAGTCAAGTTAACTGAATGAACTACCATGCCCCGGGTTAAAAATCAATGGTTTTAATTTAGAAAGAAACACCAACTTCTAGGCTCAAAGTTGTTGACTAGCGATTAACTCCTTATCTCTTCAGTGTTTCGGGATTTGAAACAATGCCTTACATCATCGACAAAGTTCTACTCGAAAGCATATTATAACAATTTTGGGTGTTTTGTTTTCATCATCCTCCTTCCAATATTTTCTTAAACATAAGTTTGATAAAAAGGTGAATGGGAGAAGATTCGATATTGCCTTTTTTTTCATAAATGAAGGGGAAATAGTAAGAGTGAATACGAATGGATTGATTCAAAATTCATGAACACTTCAATAATATTACCATTAAAAACAACAATTTTTAAAAACAAGTGGCATCTAACGGACAAAAGAAAAAAATACAAATGCAAAATGATAACAATGTCCCATGACTGCCAATGTTGAGGATGACTTCATGTATGATCCACTAACTTTAGGAGATGCCCCTTGAGGTCTTTGCACTTATCAGAGCGAGAGTTTGGTGTTCACCACCAAGTTTCCTTCTCGAAAGGCTATGTACTTCTTATCAATCAATTGTTGTACTTTAGCTTTAAAGGCTATGCAGTCCTCAGTCGAATTCCCTATTGATCCTTCATGATATCCACATTGCACATCTGGATCATACCCAGGTAGGTATGGTTGTGGCAACAACTTTGAAGATTTAGGATCCACCAATGAGCTTTAAATCAAAGGCTGTAGAACCTAACTATATGACATGGGAATTGGATCAAGAGGAGCATGCCATCTTTCCAGGTTGTTACGAGTCCTATGTTGGCTTTGATATCCTCGACATTGGGCTTGTTGATTTGAATAAGGAGTGGTCCAAGGTTAATGGTATGACACTCTAGGAATTATTGGTTGCCTATAAGGATAGCATGGTGATGGAAATGGTGACCGCTGAAAAGATGAAGGACCATAAGGTTTTGACGGTGCACCATGATAATACTCAACATCTGTCATGACTGCATTTATTACATTATCTTCTTCCTCTTGGGAGCTGCTGAGGGATTCTGTCCCACTAGCTTGACGGCTCGAGGTGTCTTGGATTCTTCCATTTTTAAGGCTGCTCTCGATGCGTTATCCAACTTTCACTAGGTAATAGAAGCTTGATGACACAATGCCCACCATTCTTTTGAAGTATGAGCTTTGCAAGGTATCCATAAACATGTCAACTAATTCTTTCTATAAGAGTGGTGGTTGCACTTGGGCTGCAAATTCTCTCAATCATTGTGCATATCCTCTAAAGGATTCCTTTCTTTTTTGAGATAAGCTCTGCAGCTGCCTCATATCTGGAGCTATGTCCAAGTTATACTTGTACTGCTTCAAAAAGGCGTTGGCTAAGTTTTCCTATGACTGAATATGGCTTCTTTCCAGTTTCATGTACCAACTTAATGATGCCCCACTCAAACTATATTGAAAATAATGAATCATCAACTTATCATCGTGGGTATAGGAAGTCATTTTTCAACAGAACATCACCAAATGGTGCCTTGGGCAGCTATCCCATGTGTACTTTTCAAAGTTTGATACTTTGAATTTTGAGGGAATAACCAGGTCTAGCACCAAACACATGTCATCAATTTTCAATGTGCTAAAACCTTCCACAACCTTCAATCGTTTCTCAAGATCACGACCTATTTCAGTGACTTCAGCCACTTGAGAATGCTTTATTCATGTCATCAGACATGGATTCTGAAATTTGGGAACATTCCTTATGAAGTGAGGACCCTCTTCATCAATATGAACAAATGGGTTTTTCTGCCCCATGTGGACCTCATTGGATATCGGGATATGCACCAACTGAAGTTGAGTAGGAACTTGTTGAGGAGCATAGTCAGGGGGGAGATCATATGTTGAGTTAGTCAGCACGGTAAAGCCTTATGGGGGACCAATATTATCCGCAACAACATGCTAAAGATTTGACATATTTACCACAACTTTCAACATCAGGGTTACCTGGCCTTTGAAGTTATATATATTCCCTCTTACCTCTGCTTGATTTTGTTTCAAATGCTCAAATGTCCTTCAACACCTACCACAGGTTCAATATAGTGCCAGGAAATCACCTGACAGATTATAGACAATGGATGAATGAGTTTTTTTTTGTATTTTGTCTGGAAAATGACATGCATTCTGATGAGATGCAATGGAATGTGAATGAATGCAATTCAAGCCGTGTATATTTGTTTTTTTTCAATACACAGGTTCAAAATTCCGAGGTAGTGATGAATTTGATTACTTTCCAAGAATAGGTTCTCATTGGGTATGATATTAAGGGTAGAATGATTCCCAGAGTCATGGATATATTAGACTGTTTGTTGCCTGTGGCAACTTACTTGACATGTGTTAACTCCATCCAAAGAATCTACTCTAAGTGAGGTTCTCGCATCGATCCAACGAGAAATTCATCTCGCGGAACCACACTACGCAACCATCATTCCTAGTTGGCTGAAGGATTAAGGTTCTATAAATGGTCCTTAAAGTCATGGATCCTAATGAAAATATTGAAGCTTACGACAACTTACTTGTTGGGAGACGACATCCTCCACATGATCTACTCTAAGTGAGGTTCTCGCACCGACCCAACGAGAAATTCATCTCGCAGACCCGCATTACTCAACCATAATCCTTATCTTATGTTTTTACTCGAGACTTATGTAGAGAGTCTTTCCCACAAGGTTTGTAATCAGAGTATCCAAGTACCAAAGCATAATGGAACCAATACTAAAGATTATATCAATATGACAATAAAGACAACAAAAGCAATTAAGAAAAGACACACAAGTAAACAAAAAAAGGCAAATAAACGATCTAACTAGGCTTGACTCCCTTAAGGAAATATCTTTTCCCCAACAAAGTCGATATATGTCGCACCTCAAAAAATGAGAACACGACTAAGCGAAGCGCAATCGCACGCTCGTGGAATGGACTGAACAGAGTCGCCACCGGACTTTATTTGTTCCTAAAGAGGGAAAGAGAAAATATCGATAAAACCCCTAAAAGAAAGGATAAGATATGGTCATCGCATCCAATATCAGGGTTCAGGAGTCGATTACGCGAGGGGAAGGTATTAGCACCCCTCACGTCTGTTGTACTCAACGAAACCCTTAGGTTAGTTGTATGTGTTAGTGTTAGCTTAGAAATGTTAGACTTATCAAGTTATTAGGAGGGAAAGAAGAATATGATCAGAAGAAAGTAGAAAATGTTTTTGGATTTTTTTGCAAAGAAGGGGACTAAACCTAAGTTTTTTACTAATGTGCTAGACAAGATTTCGCAATCCTGCTCCTACATATCTCAATAGAGAACTCAAGGCACACGTAGTTCT
This sequence comes from Lathyrus oleraceus, assembly GCF_024323335.1. Taxonomy (NCBI): domain Eukaryota; kingdom Viridiplantae; phylum Streptophyta; class Magnoliopsida; order Fabales; family Fabaceae; genus Lathyrus; species Lathyrus oleraceus. The sequence continues at coordinate 21,333 of NW_026112578.1, forward strand.
GGGTAGAAAATGTTTGTTTGTTGGTCGATTTTAGCGAAAGCTATCTTGTATTAATCAACGTGAAATATTGTTTTTCCCAAAACAGATGAGGAGAGGACGTATACATCACATCGAATAGATTTATAAATCAACATTCAGAAAAACGTCACTTATATCAACTCAACAATTGTGGATAAAGCATTGCTTTGCATAATCTTAAGACAATATGTCTTTCGTTTATGAAAAGGTTTTTCTGACCAAACGCACGACGACGAAAAAAGAGTTTGATTGGTTGAAAGTCTTTTTGGGTTGGAAAGACGAGTATTTATGACTTGCAAGCTTTTACGACTTGGGTCTAATACTCGGGACTAGGCTTGGACCTTTCACTCAGGTAATCTTTTTCTTCCAATTTTATTAAGAAAAGGGTTTGAATATTTACAAGTGTTTTGAAGGGAAGTAGGACACTTATGGCTTGTAAGCTCTTACAACTTGGGCTTATCATTCAGGACTACATATGGTCATTTCACCCAGGTAGTCTTTTTCTTCCAATTTAGTTATGAAAATTGTTTGAAGTGATTTGAGGGTAATTTAAATCCAGACAAGTAAATGCGAGCATGCAAAAAGAAAAAAGTTCATTGTAAGAAGGCCCAAGAGTAAGCCACAGGACAAGAATCCAACCAAAATTGAAAGCAATTGGATCTAAATTAGGCTAACTTAAAGTGAATTCATGTAGGAATCACTCTATAAGAATTCGAGAAAAAATTTATGTGTCCAAACGATTTTCAGAGGTTAAATTAGATTTTAACTTCGAGATCGCAACGCAATAAAATCTAACAGCAGCGTCAGACACAAGCATATCTCTCTCTCTCTTTTTTTATATACTTTTTTAGTAACCATAATATTTTAGTAACTAAAAAATAATAATAATAATAATAATAATAATAATAATAAATGCCTCAAAAAATATTTAGTTAGTTAAAAGAGAAAATAAATAAAAATAAATAAATAATGCTAATATACTAAAATAGAATAAAATATAAAGATAAAAAGAAAATTTAAAAAAATGAAAACAAAAAGTGGAGAAAACTTCGACCGACTCTTTCATAACCTTTTCTCATTTTAATTTCAAAATCTTCAACGAACCACTCCCAAAACGATACGTGGCAGTATGAATAATAAGAAAAACAAATGATAAAATACAAATGGGAAAAATAAAAAAGGAGATTGAAACAAAACAACCTTTTGTACTACATGCAACTCAAATTTTCTTGCACCCAAACAAACATGTACTACTACTAAACATGAAAAACATATATACATACTAACCATCATATCGCTCACTGTTACGTATCCCATTTGTTTATTATGATGCAATACACACATTATTAAACTTCACCAAAACAAGAAGTATTTTCAGGTTGAACAAAATCCATTTGTTATGTATTACATACGTCAATACAATATGCAAACTAAGCTACTACCTTAACTCATACTTTTCAAACACACACCATTAGCAACATTAGCATACACACATACTCCAACTAAAATGCAACACTTTTTAAAACATCAAAACAAAGCACTAGAAACCAAACATCAACAGAACTCAATAAACTTAATTGATAACAAAAAAATGAAATATGCAAACAAAACACACATACCTATGTCACACCAGAAACCTTGATTTGAAACATTATCCATTAAGACAAAAATCAGGCGTTTAGTGTAGAAATGTTCAATAGTGTTGTTGAACTCGCACCAAATACTTCACCAGGACTGTCGAACTTTTTAGGAATTTAGGGTACTTGTCGTTCAAACATGGTTCGAAAGTTGCTGTGGTTTGACGGAAACGGAAAACGATTTTGCTTTTCCTTCTTCTTTTTTCTGTTTTGCTATTTTGTTGGAGTTGTTATAAGGTGATGAGCAGAAGCTTATGGTGTAGATAAAGGAGCATGGTGGAATGGTTTGCAGTGGGGGTGGTTCACTGTGAGTACCGGCGTCACTGACAAGAAAGAAATGTGTTGTTCAGTTAATGGAAAAGAGGATCTGCTTTATACAGTAGCGTGATATGGTTTTTTATTTGGATTGGTTTGTGAAGTAATTCGTTGTGTGTGTGAAAAATGATGATTTATGTGATTTTATAGTGCTAGCAGTATAAGAAAATCAAAAGGAAGTGGGTTATCGTCTGGTCCAAAAATATGGTGAGGAAGAGAGAGCTTTATGAGGTGTAAAAAGAGAGAGTGAGGTGGAGTGGAACATTGCATGAGAGGGACTTTACATGCCCATGAGAGGGACGTTACATGGATGGCAGCATTACATGACTCTTTTTATTGTGTCTGAATTACTCTTTTCATTTTCAGTATTATTGTTGGTCATTTGTGTCTTCTCCAATGCCATGCATGATATACATATACATGAGTATTAAAACTTTGATTTAAGACAAAAAATGTCCTCCCTTTTTAGTATTTATTAATGAAAAGAGTTAGAAACAAACTAACACAAATAAAATAAAGTTATTCTAAATAAACAAAATAAAATCCATAGAAAACTCTATTTAATTATTTCAAATATTTTGACAAAAATAAAATAAAAATAAACGGACTCAAAATAAATAAAAGTTAAGCGTAAAAGTGCTAAAAAAAATAAAATGACTGCATTAAAATGATCACTGTGAAATAAACCTCTCAGAAACATACATGTTTTGATCAATTTTTGAAATAAAAAATGATCGGTTAAAAGGCTTAAGGTGATCAAAATGTGACTGAAAAAGTAGCCGAAAAATAAAATGAACAGGTTAAGTTAAACTGCGTGAATTGTAGATTAATAATACTAACATGTGCATACTGGATTTTGACAGTTTTTGCTCGCTAATTTTACGCACGATTGAGAATCAGTTCGACCGGTCTGTCTGTAAATCCGAAAATTTATTTTGGCTGATATTCTAGCCTTATGCAGTATGGAATGCATGTTATGCTATGCAGGGATGCAACATCTTTGATGAATGTATTGAATCACAAATTCAAGGTCAAAATCATGGTGTGACAGATTGCGAGCAAATCAAGAACTTGAAGATGAGAATCTACGACCAAGCCTACATAGAGTTGCAAAAAGATTACAGATATTGGGAGTAGAGATTCCGTAGGGCAGAAGTTTCAATGGCTCATATGGATGGGATTATTCAAAACCTCCAAACTCTATATGAAGAATAAAAGAATAAGTATGTTAATATGGCTGTCTTGACTAATTATGCTCTCCAAGAGTTTCCTAACAAGATAAAAGAGGTTGATTTGATCATGTGCAATGAGAACACCCCTAAAGAAGTTTATCACTTTGTCAAATTCTGTAAGAAGACAATGGCGGAGCTCATCGCCGATATTCAAGCTCTCTGCAGATCTCAGGGGGTTACCTTTAGGGTTTACATCTAGTTTACTTGTTTTCTTTCAGTTCAAAACTTGTATTTTGCAACTTCTATGTACTTGTAAATATTTCCTTATCAAGGATGAATGAAGTTTCTTTGTGATTCAACATATGTTTACATCTTGATTCTTGATTGTAATGTTTAAATATTAAGTGTTTCTCACATTAAACAACATGAATAACTAAGAGCTTTGCATTAACAAACATAAAACAAACAAAAAATACATGCATCATTCTGCATTTTCAAAAACAAAACCAAAAAGACTCATAATCGACCTTTCTTCAATAGAAACTAGCAAGCTGACTTCCCAGCATCACTATTACACGCGCCATTATCAACAAGCTATAATGGACCAATTGGAACAGAACCAAGCCACCTAACACGAGGAAGTATCCCATGTGCGAGCACATATGGGATAGTTGATGAAGACCATACAAGTCGTTGCTCGTGGCAAGAGATTATGGCGAAGATGCAAGAGGAAATGAATCAAAGAGCCCATGTTGCCGCTACTTCCATTCCTGTTGCTATTCCTATGGAAAACCTTGTGCCTCTGTAAGGCCCTACTCTAGTCCATATTTCTGTAGGGGCACCCATCAGTGGTCCTCCCTCAGTTATCCATCCTTCGGTTATTGAGATCGACGATCAGCAAGACGCCTTCTTTAGTCCAAGGGCTACCTCTGTATATGACGCCTTTGGTCCTCCTGCCAACAAGGTGGAAAGAAAGTCAAGGCCGTCGAGGAGAAGTTGAAAGCATGGAGGGCTCCAATGATTTAGGTCTTGACGTTTTCGAGACGTGTTTGGTCTCAGGCGTAATTATTCCAGCAAGTTCAAAGTTCCTGACTTTGAAAAGTATAAAGGAGCCAGTGACCCTATAACACATGTTATGGATTTATGCCGAAAGATGGTTGCTTATTCCGACGACGACAACTCATGCATTTCTTCCAAGACTCTTTGAGTTGAGCTTCCCTTGATTGGTATATGCAACTTGAAGGGACTCACATACGGATGTGAAGGGATATGGTCGTGGCCTTCCTAAAACATTATCAATACAACACCGACATGGCGCCCAACTATACACAATTGAAAAATCTGACTCAAAAGTCTGAAGAGACTTTTAAAGAGTATGTGCAACAATGGAGGGAACTAGCTGCAAGGGTACAACCTCCTTTGTTAGAAATGGAGTTGATTAATATGTTTATGGGTAACCTTCAAGGTCTCTACTTGGAACGAATGGTAGGAAGAACATCTTCAGGTTTATCCGATCTAGTCCTAGCCGGTGAGAGGATTGAGAACATGATTAAAATGGGCAAAATTCAAAATGTCGCAAGCACGTATGGTGTAGCCAAGAAGCCCTGTGTAGCTCATGGAAAGAAGAGGGAAGGTAAAGCGAATGAAATTGTCCTGGTGAGAGGAAGAATCCCAACTTATCGTGTCCCATACCAACAAGTTATCCTTGCGGCACCAATTCAAAATCAACAACCGTATGTTATCCCAGTTAATCAACAACAATATCAACAATAACAACTAATTCAGAATCAACAACCATATAAACAACAATAAAGTCATCAACAACAACAATGTTTTCCACAACAACAACAAAAACATTAACATCAACGAAGACCTGAAAGGAGATTCGATCCAACGCCCATGCCTTACAGTGGTATTTTACCATATATGTTACATGGGTCATTGGTGCAGTTAAGGGAGTTAGGACCACCACCAATGGCCTTGCCTCCTGGCTATGATGTTAATGCCCGATGTGAGTTCCATTCCAACGCTTATGGTCGCTCTATTAAGAACTGAAAAGCCTTGAAGCATAAAGTCCAAGATTTGATAGACTCGAAGGTTATTATGTTTACGCCCAACGGCCCAAATGTAATCAAAAACCCGATGCCACCCCATAACAAACCAGCAGTGAAGTTTGGTGTCTTGTATGGAAGAATTGAAGACTCCCCTCCTTGATATTAAGAATGTTTTGATGAAAAATAACATGTTTCCTGTATGTAGTGTTAACTGTGAGCACTAATTAATCAACCCTCAAGAATGCAAAGTTTTGAAGTCTGTCATCCAAGGACTGATGGACCAAGGAATCTTGGTAGTAAAGCGTCTACCCACCAATGAAGATGTGTCCACTATGGAAATCCCGTATGATGAAGTTCAACCATTACAAATCCCATATGATCTCTCTCTCCAATGACCATTTCTGATAATCTGGTTACTCCTTTATTGATAATTGTACCTACTCTGTTCCCTTTTGAAAATACTAAAGTAGTTCCATGGATCTATGACTCAACTATCTGCATCCATGAACATAAAGTACAAGAAGAGTCTGTAGCATCAAATAAGCCAATCGTGAATATAAGTGGAACTGGTGAGGTAACCAGAAGTGGAAGAATTTTTGCACATGCACCCCATGTCATTGACAATAGTGGGACCTCAAATCAAGAGAAAGGCAAACAAGTTGAAGCCGACCAGCAAAGGCAAGACTCCCTACCTACCAATGAGGTGGTAGAATTCTTGTGCATCATTAAGAAAAGCGACTATAAAATGGTTGACCAACTCAACTAAACCCCATCGAAAATCTCAATGTTGCCTTTGCTCATGTGCTCCGAGGCACATAGAGATGCCTTAGTAAAGTTCTTGAGGGTCGCCCATGTACCACAAGAAATTTCTGTCTGTCAATTTGAGGGTGTAGTTAACAACATTGAAGCCAGTACCAATTTGGGATTTAATGATGACGATCTCTTGTCTGAGGGGAAATCATAACAAATCTCTACTCTCTATCGAATGTGTGGATACTATTTTATCTAGGGTGTTGGACATTGGTTCATCTCTAAACGTCCTACACAAGAGCCCGTTATCCAAGCTAACCATTGAAGGGCTGGTAATGAAACCCATTGAGTTAGTTGTTAGAGCATTTGATGGCTCGAGGAGGACTATGATCTGTGAAGTTGACCTACCCAAAAAGATTGGATATATATCCCGCTTACAATGGTTTACTTGGACGATCGTGGATACACTCAGTCGGAGTTGTCACATAGACAATCCATCAAAGGTTAAAAAATTTAGTCAACAACAAGCTTGTGGTAATTAAAGGCGGGGAGGACATCATGGTCATCCACTTGGCATCTTTTCGGTATGTTGAAGGAGGAGATGGTGTACATGAGACCCCATTCCAATCATTTGAAGTTGTGAATGTAGAGTTTGTTTCCCCTGCGAGAGAAGAGAAGAAAACAGAATTTCCGATGATCTCTTTGGAGAATGTGAAAACTATGATCAAGAATGGACACCCAAAAGGTTGAGGTAGCGTTTTAGATTTTCCTGTTAATAAGTACCGCTCCGGTTTGGGTTACAAATCCCAAAATGTGAAGAGATTGGCACCAAAAGTTGTAGACGGATGCGTGCTCCCATTATCATAAATCTTCGCAAGCGTCAGACACCTCATAGACGGCCGAATCAGTGCATTGGAAGAAGAAGGAGTGAGCATTATTGTGGAAGAAGGATTTGTGTACAAGAAGGTTGAAGGACAAGAATTAACCAATTGGACTGTTATGGAGATACCTGAAGTTACCCTATTTGAAAAGTAATTTCCTGTTTTGTTTATTTCCCTTTTAAGAAAAAAGAACCTATGTTATGCCCAAAGCATGGGGGAACCATTTGTTAGGGCCCCCGTTAAATTTTCAATCAATCAATAAATGAAATCATCACTCTTTGCATTCAAATTATGCTCTTTGTCTTTCATTTATTTTTTACTTTTCACTTAACAACAATAAAAAAATGGAAATGTTTTCTTATTTCCTTTTTAAGTTTTCCTTTATTTTTCTCTCTTTCACAAAAATAAAAGCACGAACTATAAATCATGCAGATTTCCCCTGATTATCACCAACAACGATCCTGTTATGGTCCCATATGACTTCGACAATTCAATCAATCATGCTAACAAAGTCTGTGAGGAAGATTGTAAGCTCATTGAGGAGTTAGCTCGACTGCTAAAGCAAGAGTCAAAGGTCATCCAACTGCATGAAGAGTCGATAGAATTGGTCAATCTTGGAACCAAAGAGAAAGTGAAAAAGGTCAGAATATGAGCAGCCCTACAAGATGATGTGAAAGAGAAGCTGGTCAAACTCCTACAAGAGTACATGAATGTGTTTGCATGATCCTACCAAGACATGCCTGGTCTCGATACTAACATCATGGTCCACCAATTACCTCTCAAAGCAGACTGCCCTTCGGTCAAGCAGAAGTTGAGAAGAACAAGGCCTGACATGGCAATGAAGATCAAAGAGAAAGTACAAAACCAGCTCAATGCGAGTTTTCTAGCAGTTTCCAACTACCCTCAGTGGATTGCCAACATCTTACCCATACCTAAAAAGGACAGAAAAGTATGTATGTGCATAGACTACAGAGATTTGAATAGAGCAAGTCCTAAAGACGACTTCTTATTGCCTCACATTGATGTGCTAGTGGATAACACAACTCAATTCGTTGTCTTCTCCTTTATGGATGGTTTCTCTGGTTACAACCAAATCAGAATGGCTCTCGACGACATGGAGAAGACTACCTTCATCACCCCATGGGGAACTTTCTACTACAAGGTCATGCCCTTTGACTTAAATAACATCGGCGCAATGTACCAACGTGCAATGGTGACACTCTTTCATGATATGATTCATAAAGAGATTGAAGTTCACGTTGACGACATGATTTCCAAGTCCCAAACTGAAGAGGATCATTTGGTTAACCTAGAGAAGTTATTTGAACGTCTGAGCAAATTCAGATTGTGGCTCAATCCTAGTAAATTCACATTTGGAGTAAGATCTAGAAAGCCGCTAGGTTTTATTATCAGCCGATGAGGCATCGAAGTAAATCCTGAGAAGGTAAAGGCCGTACAAGTTATGCCTGCACCTAAAACTGAAAAGGAGGTTCGAGGATTTCTTGGGAGATTTAACTACATGGCTAGATTCATATCTCACCTAACGACCACCTGTGAGCCAATTTTCAAACTACTTAGAAATGATTAAGTCGTCATTTGGAACAACAACTATCAAAATGCCTTTGAGAAGATCAAGGAGTACCTGCAAGAGCCTCCAATTTTGATGCCTCTTATGCCTGGCAGACTATTGAGCATGTACCTAAAAGTCCTTGGGGGATCTTTGGGATGTATCCTCGGCTAACATGACGAAACTAGAAGGAAGGAGCAGGCCATATACTACTTAAGCAAGAATTTTATCGATTGTGAGAGTAGGTATTCGATCCTTGAGAAAGGATGCAAAATGATTAAGGTAATACATGCTCACTCATACAATACTCCTGATCTCCAAGATGGATCTAGTCAAGTATATCTTAGAGAAGCATGCTTTAATCGATACAGTAGCCTGTTGGTAAATGGCCCTGACTGAGTATATCCAACATGTCACATAGAAAGCGGTCAAAGGAAATGTGCTATCTGATTATCTTGCTCACCAACCCTTGAAGGATTATCAATCCATGTGCTTTGAGTTCCCTGATGAGGACATCATGTTGATAAGGGACTGCAACATCCTCCGCCCCGAGGAAGGACCAGAACCTGGATCTCGGTGGACACTTGTATTTGATGGAGCTTCTAACGCTCAAGGAAATGGAATTGGGACAATCATCACCGCCCCAACTGGTTTTCACTTACCCTTCACTGCAAGGTTATATTTTGAATGTACCAATAATATGGCGGAATACAAGGCTTGTATCTTCGGCATTGAAGTTGTTATTGATATTAGGATCAAAATCGTTGAAGTCTATGGATATTCATCTTTGGTTATTAGCCAAGTCAAAGGAGAATGTGAAGCCCGATATCACAAGCTAATCCCTTACAAGGAGCATGTTTTTAAGTTGATCACGTACTTTGACGAGATTACATTCTAACACATCCCATGAGAGGAAAATACGTTGGATGACGCCTTAACAACTCTTTCATCCATGTTTAAGGTCAAATAGAAAAATGAAGCACCAAGTTTACACCTTTACTACTTGGACGAGCAAGCTTACTGTTTGGCAACTGAAGACGGGTCTGATGGCTATCCTTGGTTCTATAACATCATGAAGTTCTTGGAAAACCAATAATATCTTGAAAATGCATCCATCACCGATAAGAAGTACCTTCGGAAGCTATCATCCAATTTCTTCTTAAGTGGAAGGGTTATATACAAAGGGAATCATGACTCGATCTTGCTTAGATATGTAGACAAAAGCTAAGCAAACCGGATTATAATGGATATCCATGAAGGGTTCTTTGGGACACATGCCAATGGACACACGATGGTAAAAAAATCTTGAGGGCCGATTACTATTAGATGACCATGGAGGTTGACTATTACCGCCACATCCAAACTTACCATAAATTCCAAATTTATGTCGACATAATTCATGTACCACCGATACCACTCAATGTACTTACATCACCTTGGCCTTTTCCATGTGTGGTATTGACGTGATTGGACACATTGAGCCAACTGCCTCGAACGGACATCGATTTATCTTGGTAGCCATAAACTACTTCACTAAATGGGTGGAAGCAGTCTCGTATACAAACATCACAAGACAAGTGGTGGCTTATTTCTTGAAGAAGGAAATCATTTGTCGTTATGGGGTCCCAAACAAGATCATTACTGACAATGGATCTAACCTCAATAAAAAGATGATGAAAGAGCTATGCAAGAGCTTCAAGATTAAACATCACAACCCATCATCGTATCGACCAAAGATGGATGGTGTTGTTGAGGCTGCCAACCAAAACATCAAGAAAATCGTGCAAAAGATGATGGAAACCTATAAATATTGGCATGAGATGCTCCTGTTTACGTTGCATGTCTATCGTACCTCTGTATGTACCTTCACTAGGGCAACCCCCTTCTCTCTTATGTATGGTATGGATGTAGTTTTGTCGGTTGAAGTAGAGATTCATTCCTTAAGGATTTTGACCAATGTGAAGCTCGATGAAGCCGAATAGGTACAAGCCAAATTTGACCAACTGAACCTCATTGATGAGAAGCGCTTAGCAGCCATTTGCCATGGCCAGCTTTACCAAAATTATATCAAGATGGCACACAATAATAAGGTTTTTCCCCAATGAATGCGGATGCAGTCAAAAGATACTACACCTAAAAAAACGATAAGTTGAAAACCCGAAAGGGCGACCCAAAAATGGGTATCCTAGTAGACTGAAAACCCGAAAGGGCGGGCGGTCTAAGCAAAAATTAGGGATTCATGAAAGCGAGAGGTTGCATTCCGCAAAGAATCTTCCACACTCCCCAACGAGTCAATCCAATCACTTTCTCTCGAAGCAAGATCAAAGGACCTTCGAGGACATAAGGACTAGAGAAGAATCGAAGCTTGGTAGAAAACTGATTTATTTCCATTGCCATTATATTTTTTCAATTTCTTTTTGCAATCACCTCTTATAGGAATTTCTTTTCTTATACAAGTCATCCACTTTTGGGATCATTTTTATCAATAAAATAGATTCCATCATACATGCTAAATACTTTTACTTTTCCTTCTTTGTTTGTGAAGTATGACTTTCCTTAATTAACATTGCATTGGAAATTTCGGGTAAACAACTTTTACTAAAAAAAGCTTTTAAGGGAAAACATCGAAGCTACTTCTCTTTCAAAAGTATCTAAAGGTAACCATAGCCCAACATGCTTGGTACACCTTGTTGGTGTAAGCCCTAGAGGCCAATACTTTTGGTACTTGTATCGAATTATTTATTAATAATAAAAGGCTTTTTCTTTATTATGTTTGTTTAATAAAGTCCCTAGAATAGCTAGTCCGTTTAATGCATCAAGTATGACTTAATCATAAGATCACATTAAACATAAGGACACTATTCTTAAAGTATCCGTAGTCAAGCTTTATTGTGAAGTGGGATAACATTAAAGCATGAAGACTATTATGTTTCTAGAATGATGATCACATCTCATGGATCATGGATAAAGAGTTATCAAGTCTTAAACATATGTATGAATATTAAGAGTAATATTTATACTGGATTGACCCGCTATGAGAATACTATATAGAATGTTATGCAAAGTGTCATAAGTTATTCTCATGGTGATAATGGTGTATACCACCCTTCGACCTGAAACCACTATGGACCCTAGATGTAGAGTCGAGTGCCTTATTGCTGATCAAACATTGTCCGTAGTTGGATGACCATAAAGACAATTTATGGGTACTCCACGAAGCATGCTAAGGGACATGAGTGACCTAGATGGAATTTGCCCATCCTGTGTAACAGGATAAATGTCTATGGGCCCAATATTGAACTGGACAAGGATGACACAGTCTACGCCTTGTGTTCAATATAGACATAAGGGCAAAAGGGTAACTATACACATAATTATTATCACATAAGGATTTGTCAGATCACATGACATTTTCGTGTCTTGGGTAGCAGTGATGTGTTGCTAGATACCGCTCACTGATTATTATGTTAAATAAGTGATTTAATATTGTCGCATCGCGCGAAAAACCGGCGGGAAAAGAAAGAACAACAGAGCCGCCACCGTGCGTTATTTATCCCAAAAGAGGGAAAGGAAACGCTCAGAGTAAACCTAGGAAAGAACATGGTCTCGCGACCAAAGAGGATGGGTTCGGGAGTCGGTTATGCGAAGGGAAGGTATTAGCACCCCTACGCATCCGTAGTACTCTACGGGATCCACGCACAAAAGGAAGGAATATTGGTTGCTAAACACTGCTCAAATACTCACACACACTGGCTGAAAGAAACGCAAGAGACTGACTGAAACTGACTGAAACTGACCCGGCAGGATATCGTATCCTGGGCCTACTTAGTCTATCAGGAATAGACATCAGAGTCGAAGTAGTTCGGACTGGGGAAACGACACATGCTCGCTAGGATATCGCATCCTATGCATACGTATCTTCTCGGACGAGAGAAGAATCAGAGCATTCGTAGCTCGGCTGACACGCACACAAACAAACACTGGCAAAGGCAAACGTGGAGCCCGACTGCCAATCACTGGACTTATGTCAGCATCCGAACCAAACACACGCACACTGGAACCCAAATGCCACTCGATGGACTTACATCAGCTTCCAAGCACACAACAACACAACAAGTTAATAGGGAGTCGGGGACTCGAGCCTATAACTGTCAAGCACACACTCAAACAAACGGACAACAAATTGCTAAGGAGTCAGGCACTCGAGCCTAGCAACTGTCAAACAACTCACACAAAAAGAAAAAGGGCGCCCGGAGAGATCAGCTCAATCTCCTGCCTACATACTTCATCTGGTATGAAGATCAGGGCGATGTAGTTCCCCTACGCAGGGATAAGGATCTAGCCTAACCAGATAACAGAGGGAGACACAACTAGGGAGACTACGACTCGAGCCTAGATGTTATCATGCAAATCATCCCTAAGTTAAGGTTTCTAGCTAAATGGCACAAGGGCCAACCTATCCTTAGCATGGCTCACACAGGAAGCAAGCCACACACACTCTTAACTTGCACAGGAAGCAAGTCAAGCAAAAACTAACTTGCACAGGAAGCAAGTCTAAACTAATCCTAACTTGCACAGGAAGCAAGTCAAACAATCCTATCTTGCACAGGAAGCAAGTCAAACCATCCTATCTTGCACAGGAAGCAAGTCAAACAATCCTACAAGCACAGATAGCACACGCTATACACAAACAAGTGGCTCAAACAAGGGTTAGGTTTTAGTCAAGGGGTCATATCAACCTCGACAAATAAACCTCTGGAACGGGGTGAATGTGCTCTTAACCTTGCCATTGAGGGGCTAAGGTGAAGCAGATGAAAGGTGAGTGAAGGTAAGACTTCACGGCTCTTATCCCTGGCCAGGGAGAGCTCAAGACAAGAATGTGTGGGTTCAGAAAGTGGGAACCCTTCTACACATTTAAAACTGACTCAACTGTACAATGGTACAAGATCTTGGGTTTGTATTTGCAATGCATCAACACAGTGGTGTGAGCAAAGCAGATGACACACTGAATAGTGGGGGATAGATTGCATATCCCTACCTTCCACCAATTGCCTCTTCACTTAGGAGGTCTTTGACTCTATGCAAGGACAAAATTAAACAATCACAAACATTGCCTCCTAAGGAGGACTTCAGACAGTTGCCTGGCCAAGTAACAGGCCAGGTCTTCCAGACTACATGAAGATGAGAAATCATACCTCAATGCAAATTGCTTATACAAGCAAAGCAAAGCAAAAAGTTCACAAGGAACTAAGCAACTAAAGCACCTGAAACAGTCAAGCAGATGTTAGTATGCAACTTCAAACAAAACAAACAGAAACAGACACCAACAGTCAATTAGAGGCACATGGATGTGCAAGGCACAAGGCTTAAGGCATGTGAGCCAAGCCACCTACAAAACACACAAGTTAGTCAATGATAATCAAGCAAGCTCAATCAAAAGAATTGGTTTCAATGGCCATTTGTTGGTCAACCTGAAAATACAAGCTCAAAGGTGAGTAACAGGACCACTAGGGCCAGCCTAGGGTCAAACATGAATGAAAAAGTCAAAACAGCAAACAATGCTCAATCAAAATCAAGTTCAAACATTTAAGAAACAAACCCAATTGGGTTCACATTCATATCAATCATCATCATCATTTCATGAACCATCTAGGTCAAAGTATAGCAAACAGAAGCTCATAGGAGTCAACAGCAAGATTTAACTCAAAAGTCAACTCAAACATTTCCAAAAATCACCAAATAAATCATGGTCAATCACAATCCACAGCATGGTAAGAATGTCAAATTTCATCCCATTTGGACAAGTGGAAGGCAGTCAATGAAAATCAGAAAGTCAAAGCAATTTTGAACATGTTCAAAGAAGTCAACCAAACATGCATCAACTTAGAAAATTCATAAATCAGTTATAGCATATGATAAATGAATGGGATCAAAACCATGGCAAAGATGAGGATGTCTAGTTATCTCATGTAAAATTTCATGTCCATCTAATAAAGTATGAGAATTGCACAAATGAAATGGGAACATGTGTCACACAAAGTCAACAATTGACTAGGCAGGGGAGAAAAATCTCAAACAATTAGGAAATGCCACAAATAATTCCAAGAAAATTCACATGTAAACTAGACATACAAGAGTAGGTTCATGCAAAAAATTGGATCAATTGGAGGTCAAGAAGCATGGTAATGAAAATCATGAAGTTGGACATCAATGGTGTGACACAAATTGTCACACCCTAATTCAAAAAATCATATCTCACAAACCACAAATGATAAATTCACAAACTTTACACCAAAATCACCATGATTGTGTCTAGTTTAAGCACAAAAAATTTGGGAACCATTGGATACATTCTCATCATTTCACAATTGATTTGGCAAAGTATACAAAATTTGGTCACATGTCACAAACCCTAAGGCCATTTAAAAACCACTCATCCAAAAATTCTGGAAAAATAATGATAAAAAAGTAAAGATCATGATGAACACAACACAAAAAATCCCATTCAAATTGGATTAAAATTGAAGCATTTATGATTTTTGCAAGATTGGTTATAAAATGTGAAATTAAAATGAAATAAATGGAGCAAGAATGGCAAAGTTGTAATATCATGATTCACTTAACCAAACACAGTCGTTTTGGGCAAGGATTGAAATGTTTCTATTGGCTGGTGAAATGAAGAGCCATGCACACGTGAAATGAAAGGAAAATCTGAAGAATGCAAATTGGGAAACTAGGGTTTCACTGTTCATCCCTCTCAAAAATCATGATTTCACAAACTTGCCCAAAAATCAAAATTGAATATATGGAAATGATCAGCATGGCAAGGTCAACAAGAATCCATCATCATTTTTCATTGAAACAACATACAAGTCAAGAATCGAGCAAAAACACGTTTTAACACCAAACTTCAAAACAATATATCTTCATGAATAAGCATTCATTTCAAAAAGTGTAAGCATCATGACAACCAGCATAGAAAGACCTATCCAAAGTGTGTATCAATTTGACAAAAGAGGGAGGTCGAATCCATACCTATTTTTGAAGGGCAGTTGTGTACGGATGCTTTTTGATGGTTTTGAAGTGAAACAATTGAAGCTTCAGCTATGCCTTGATGAGGGAGGAAGACGCTTTGGCTTGCAGATGCTTGAAATGGTCTCAAACTTGGATTGCCATGGAAGATGCAAGGTTGAAGACAGTGCTGCAAGAAGCTTTTTATGGGTGGAGAAACATGGTTGCAACAAGTCCACAATGTTGCTTGGACATTATTTTAAGCCAGGCAAAGTTTGTTCTTTGGAGTTTTTGAACTGTTCTCTTGAAATGCCAAAAGAGGAAGTTTCTAGAAGATGAATGAGAGGTTGGTTTTTCTACTGTCAAGATGTGTTTGATGGTTTCAAAAATGATAAAATGGTGGTGAAAAGCAAGGGCCAGGGTTTAGTTCATACTGAGTTTTGACTGTTTTTTTTGAAATGCCAAAGCAAGATCAATGAGGCTTTTTTGATGGGTGAGTTTCTATTGGTTTTGTGCTGCCCAAATGTTGTTTGTCCATGACAGAAAATGTATTTGACTCTTATCACAAGCCAGGCCAGGTTATGTCACTTGGTGTTTTTTGAATAGGTCTTGAAGAAGTGCAAGAAGAGGTTTTTTTTTGAAGATGAATGAGAGGTTGGTTTATGTGATGGCTAGGTTGGCTGCAGATGGTCTTCCATGACAGAAAAGTGAGGTTAGGATATTCACAAGCTAGGCCAATGCAGTTCTGTGAGAGAGAATCAATTCTGTTGATTTGTGTTTGTTATGTTGGTTTGTGTGTCTGCTATGACAGAAAATGCTGGGACAACTTGCCTCAAGCCAAGCCAGCTTTTGTTCTCCTGCTGTTGGATGCTGCTAGCAAGTTTTGGAAGAATGGCCAAAGTGCAGTTTTTTAGGACAAGGTGCTTATGCTGTGTTGTGGCTTGTGGCAGGGTTTTGGTGCTCTTTGTTTTGGACAGAAAAAATGCAAAATAGCAAGGTGAGTTAGTTTTAGGATGAGTGAGTTAAGCAAGGTTTTCTTGCTGTGATGTGGATGCAAGCAATGTTATCCAAATGATGAATGGAAGGTAAAAATGCATTGCAAGGCTAGGTTTGGTTTTTTGACAGAAAATGAGAATGGCCAAGAGTAAAGTGAATGCTCTTAGAATGAATGATGTGTGCAGGGTGTTTTTACTGCTTGGGCCAACTGGTTTGTGGCTTGTTGGTCATATTGGCAAGGCTTGACAATGATGAAAAGTTGATGAACAAAGCTGCTGTTATCTTGAGGGAGTGAGTGAAGGTGGTCTTTGAGCATGAGTGAATTTTTGTTGGCAAGGCAGGGTTGTCACTTTGGGTGTCTTTGGACAGAAGAAAATAGAAATGCAAAGCAAAGGGTGAGTGCAGTTAGGATGAGTGATGAATGGTTTGCTATGAAGGTTTGGTCATGATGAAACTCTGCTGTTAGAAGTTGTTTTTCTGCAGGTCAAAGTTTTGGTCTTGTGCTCTTTTTGCAGAATTTTCAAAATGCCAAGATTGAGAATGGAGATGAATGAAGTTCCTCCTTTTTTTTTGTGCCTGTTATTGCTGACTTCTTATGACAGCAAATCATAGAAAATCCTGTTGTTAGAGTTTTTGACAGCCCTTTTGAAATTGCAACAGCAAAAGTGAGATTTTTAGAGAGTGAGCCATCCTTTCTTTTTGCTGTCAAAGGTGGTTTTTCTCTGCTACTAGGGGCTGGCCAGGACAGAAAAAATGCTCAAAGTTTGCTGGACAGTACAAGGCATTGTTGTGGAAGCATGGGTGGATGGTTGCAAAGTACTTTCATTTTCCAAATTTTAAGCAAGTTAGTATGGCCCCTTGTTTTGCTGTTGGTTAGGCTGCTAATTAGGTTCACAATGACAGAAAAAAATGATGCATAATGCTGCTGTTCTTTTGAGGTACAAGGCATGGTTGTGGGATGGTATGGACAAGTATGGTGAAATTGTACTTTTCTTACAATTCAAGCAATCAAGCCATGGCCTCATGCACTGCATAATTTGAGCTTGCAAACACACTTAAAATGATATTTTTGAGCTGTTCCAATTGGCCAAATGGTAGAAAAAGGTTTATATCAAAAAGTCAAACATTGGTCAAACTTGCATTTAAATGAGAAAAGTCAAAAAATGCCATTTTGATTGGTGAAGTTTTGGCTCATGAAATTTATGTTTTTGGAAAGAGGGGATCAAATGTGACTTGTAGGAAAAAACCCCACCAAAATTGGCCAAATGGTTTGGGAGATATGGCCCTTTGAAGTTCAAGATTTTCTGAAATCGATTCGATCATAACTTGCCAACCACACATGGGAATTGAGAGTTCTAGGACTTTTTAGAAATGGGAGAACAAGATCTTCAACTTTCATGTTGGGCAAAAATTCATTTGAAGCTTGTATCATGATGTAATTTTGAGGATCAAGACTTTCCATTTATGGCAGGTTTCAGTTACAGGCCCAGTTTCCATTTTGGGAAATTTTGATCTGGCTTCAAATTCTTCCATGATGGTGTTTGGCATGATGTATGATGACTATTTGGACACGAATGAACTCTCACAAACCAATTCCAATCATCCAATCACTGATTAAATGGACAGTTGACCAACAGTTGACTTTTTAGGGTTTCTGACTGATTGTGCATTGACCGATGACTTCCAAACCTTCAACCCTTGACTTGAACACTTC
Source organism: Lathyrus oleraceus (assembly GCF_024323335.1). Lineage (NCBI taxonomy): Eukaryota > Viridiplantae > Streptophyta > Magnoliopsida > Fabales > Fabaceae > Lathyrus > Lathyrus oleraceus. The sequence continues at coordinate 39,448 of NW_026112578.1, forward strand.
AAATGGACCTCCAAGTCATGTGAACTTGTTGTACAAACCCTGGGGCCTTGGCTCCTTGAGAATTGTACTTGCTTGATTGACTGACTGACCAGGAGATCAGTTTGACCTAATTCTTGATTGCTTGCTCTTGAGGCAACTGAGGGACAATGCAAGTGCTATGCAATGGATCATGATATGCTATGACCTAATATGAAAATGTATGCATAATGATAGGTGCAAATTTGAGGTGCTACAGCTGCCCCTATTCAATCAGCTGGGAACCCGAACGGATGATAGCAACGGCTGTCAGACTTTCCGGGTAAACAGGGATTGAATACCAAAGAACCGTAGAATTTGCACGGTACTGGATATGATACAAGAGAACCACGTCATTTACCGATGACGACCGCATGACAGCTTCAGAAAAAGCAAAACCATTTACCGATGGTTGGAGAACTGGAAACTTGATATTTACCGATATCAACTTCAGCACGACCATTTACCGATGGCGGCTGGGGAAAACAAACTTCTGAAAAGCAAAACCATTTACCGATGGTTAGAACTTGATATTTACCGATATCAACTTTAGCCAGACCATTTACCGATGGCTGCTGGGAAACAGATTTTGATGTAGAAAGGAAGCAAGACCATTTACCGATGGTGGCTTCAAAGAAACTTGACATTTACCGATGTCAACTTCAACCTGGCCATTTACCGATGGCTACTGCAACTGGGGGTCCGATATTTACCGATATCGAAGCAAACTGGGCCATTTACCGATGGCGTCTCCACTTGGGGAGGAACAAAATCTTTGTGGTGTAATCAGACAAGACGTTTACCGATGACTTCTGGGGATCTTGATTTCGTTAACAAGGAAACAAGGCATGACCAGACATTTACCGATGACTGGGATGAGACTCGATGTTTACCGACATCGAAAGATGATGTTTACCGACATCCAAAGAATGACCAGACATTTACCGATGACTGGGGATGAGACTCGATGTTTACCGACATCGAAAGATGATGTTTACCGACATCAAAAGAATGACCAGACATTTACCGATGACTGGGATGAGACTCGATGTTTACCGACATCGAAAGATGATGTTTACCGACATCCAAAGAATGACCAGACATTTACCGATGACTGGGGATGAGACTCGATGTTTACCGACATCGAAAGATGATGTTTACCGACATCAAAAGAATGACTAGACATTTACCGATGACTGGGAATGAGAAATTTATTGGGGAGATACAAATATTTGCAACTGGAAACCAGATAGGACATTTACAGATGACTCTACTGGGGATTTCTAGCTGGGGATTTGTCAGACATTTACCGATGACTGAAGAAAAGACTCGATGTTTACCGACATCGAAAGATGATGTTTACCGACACCAAAAATGATGACCAGACATTTACTGATGACTGGATAAAATATCCGATGTTTACAGACACCGAAACAATGGTGTTTACCGATACCAAACAAAGAAACACACGCGGGTGCTAGCATGACACTTACTGGTATCACAAAGAGCGACATCTTAGATATGTCAAGGCAAGGTTGACCACTTGCTGGGGGTCTCACTGAGGAGAAACAAACTTTCTGTCACCAACGGGTGAGGTAATAACCCTCTGTGGGGATATCGATCCTGAATGCTGTCAAGAGCAACTGTAGCAGACTTGCTGTGCTGATGTCGAAAGAAATGATCCGCCTCTGCCGGGGACACGGTCTGGTGAAGTTAACATATGAATGCATATGTTTGAATTTTTCTATGGCGTAATGCTCCATATTGAATGGGAATGCTACGCAGTTTGAGGATGCAATGATTACTACATGCAATGCAAAAATGCAACAATGATGAAAAACTCCGGCTGGGGAGCCAAAACTGATTGGGTATTCCAACTCTGCGGGGAGACTCTGCTTGAGGAATACTCTGCGGGGAGAGCAACGACTTCTCACTCATGTAGGAGAATAGCACTGCTGCTGGGGATGGGTAAACTCCGCTAGGGATATCCTTCAGTCCACAGGTAGGATAAATGTTGGAGATAAATTTCAATGAACCTGCCCCACTCGGGGAGGAAATTGGCAAATACAGGCCTGCTGGGGATAGGCAATCCTTAGATCTGTTGGGGAATAGAAGGCACTATCCACAGACGTCTTCGCAGGGGAACATAACTCTGATAGCTCCCAAACTTGCTTGGGGAAAATATTTGCTGAGGAAACGTCCTCACAGATGCCGATCTGAAAAACAGCACAACAAAATGCCCCCAGGGGATACATGGACAAGATACGCTCAAGTGTCCTCAACATTCAAAATGATTTTCGAATGTTTCGTCATCCTGCACGTTATTGTGTAGCCTCCATGTTCTTATATGCAATGCTTATCAAAAATTCGGACATTTTTGCAAACAAAATAGTAAAAATAAAAACAGAAAAGCTATTTATCTGAATAACGACTTTTATTGATTGAAAATGTGCCTGAAGAGGCAAATACATCGGGAAGCAATTCCTAGAAAGAGGTAATTGCGCACAAAAGGAAAAATCTATCCTAATGGCAACGTGAACACGGCATCCACCATTTCCAAATTCTGTTATAACTCACAGATCATCAGTTTTCCTCCCAACTCCTTGCTTTCTGAGAAGAATGACTGGACGGATCACATCTTTCGAGATGGCAGACGACAAAGCTTGATGAAGTACAGATAACTCAGACTGTAGTCTTCGCTTTAATCCCTAATTTTTGCCTGGATCGCCCTTTCGGGTTTTCAATCCACCGGGATACCCATTTTTGCCTAAGCCGCCCTTGCGGGTTTTCGACTTACCGGGTGTACAAATTCTTTTCATTTTATCCCTAACTTTTGCTCGAACCTTTTCTTTCTGTTTTTTGGTTCGACGGGATGCCCTTTTTTTTGCCTGGACTATTTTTTCTTTTTGTCCAGCGGGTCAATTTATGCGAAGTATTTTTTGACTACATCTGAGTTAACAGGAGACGGAAAGTCTTCACCATCCATAGTTGTAAGCATCAAGGCTCCACCGGAGAATACCTTCTTCACAACATACGGACCTTCATAATTAGGAGTCCACTTGCCCCTGTTATCTGTACCGGGAGGGAGGATCCTCTTCAAAACTAGATCACCGATCTGATAGCTTTGAGGACGCACTTTCTGATCAAAGGCTCGCTTCATCCTTCGCTGATACAACTGTCCATGACATACAGCTGCTAGCCGTCTCTCCTCGATAAGGCTCAACTCGTTAAACCTCGTTCGAATCCACTCGGCTTCGTCCAGCTTGACATCCAATAAAACTCTTAGAGAAGGAATCTCCACTTCAACAGGTAGGACAACTTCCATACCATACACAAGGGAGTAAGGGGTTGCCCCGGTCGATGTACGTACTGAGGTACGGTACCCATGCAAAGCGAAAGGCAGCATCTCATGCCAATCCTTGTACGTAACGACCATCTTCTGCACAATCTTCTTGATATTCTTGTTCGCCGCTTCTACAGCACCATTCATCTTCGGTCTGTAAGGAGAAGAGTTGTGATGTTCAATCTTGAAATCTTTACAAAGCTCTTTCATCATCTTGTTGTTGAGATTTGAACCATTGTCAGTGATGATTCTCTCCGGAACTCCATAACGACAGATGATTTCTTTCTTGATGAACCGGGTAACCACTTGTTTGGTAACGTTAGCATAGGAAGCTGCTTCCACCCACTTGGTGAAATAGTCAATCGCAACCAAGATGAAGCGATGTCCATTCGAAGCAGTGGGCTCAATCTTCCCAATCATATCAATGCCCCACATGGCAAACGGCCAAGGCGAATTCATGACATTCAGAGGGCTTGGTGGTACATGCACCTTATCAGCATAGATTTGACACTTATGGCACTTCCGAGCATACTTGAAACAATCGGATTCCATAGTCATCCAGTAATAACCCGCTCTCAACAATTTCTTAGCCATTGCATGTCCGCCGGCATGAGTACCGAAGGAACCTTCATGAACTTCCTGCATTAACATGTCTGCCTCGGGTCTGTCCACGCATCTGAGCAAGACCATGTCAAAGTTTCTCTTATACAACACATCATCCTGATTCAAATAGAAGCTTCCAGCTAGCCTCCTCAGGGTTTTCTTGTCATTCTTCGACGCACCTTCAGGATACTCTTGAGTCTTGAGGAAATTCTTGATGTCGTAATACCACGGCTTCTCATCAACCACAACAGACTCGGCTGCAAACACATACGCAGGCCTCTCAAGTCGATTCACCGCAACATGTGGCACATGATTCCACCAATGAACTTTGATCATAGACGACAAAGTAGCCAAGGCATCAGCCATTTGATTCTCATCCCGGGGGACGTGATACAACTTCACTTTCTTGAAGAACGTCAGTATTCTTCTGGTGTAATCTCTATACGGAATCAAATGCGGCTGATTCGTATTCCAATCTCCATTGACTTGATTGATCACTAGAGCTGAATCTCCAAATATGTCAAGTGTTTTGATTCTCAGATCAATGGCTTCTTCTATCCCCATGATACAAGCCTCATACTCAGCTTCGTTGTTGGTGACGTCAAACGTCAATCTGGCAGAGAAAGGTATATGAGCACCTTTAGGATTGATCAACACTGCCCCGACACCGTTACCATTCATATTTACAGCCCCATCAAACATCAGTGTCCATTTGTCATCCGGGTCCGGTCCTTCCTCGACAAGAGGCTCTTCGCAATCTTTCATCTTAAGATACATGATGTCTTCATCAGGGAATTCAAACATCATAGGCTGATAATCTTCAATCGGTTGTTCGGCAAGGTAGTCTGACAGAATACTACCCTTGATGGCCTTCTGAGACGTGTACTGAATGTCATATTCGGTTAGAATCATCTGCCAACGGGCAACACGTCCGGTGAGAGCTGGTTTCTCAAAGATGTACTTTACTGGATCCATCTTAGAAATCAATAAGGTAGTGTGGTTCAACATATACTGCCTTAGTCGGCGAGCAGCCCAGGCCAAAGCACAGCAAGTTTTCTCGAGCAGTGAATATCTTATTTCACAGTCGGTAAACTTTTTGCTAAGGTAGTATATGGCATGCTCTTTTCGACCAGACTCGTCATGCTGTCCCAATACACACCCCATCGAGTTCTCAGTCACTGACAGGTACATTATCAGAGGTCTCCCTGGAACTGGAGGTATCAGGATTGGAGGTTTCTGTAAATACTCCTTTATCTTATCAAAAGCTTTCTGACAATCATCATTCCACTTGATCGCTTGATTCTTTCTAAGCAGTTTGAAGATTGGTTCACATGTAGCAGTTAGATGAGATATGAACCTTGCAATGTAGTTCAACCTCCCTAAAAACCCACGGACTTGCTTCTCCGTTTTCGGTTCAGGCATCTCTTGAATAGCTTTGACTTTAGCTGGATCAACCTCAATCCCTTTCTCACTGACAATGAAGCCTAAGAGCTTCCCGGACCTCACCCCAAACGTACACTTGTTCGGATTCAACCTCAGCTTGAACTTTCTCAACCGGTCAAACAGCTTCTGCAAGTTAACCAGGTGCTCCTCTTCTGTCTGCGACTTCGCAATCATATCATCTACGTACACTTCAATCTCTTTGTGCATCATGTCATGAAAGAGAGTCGTCATTGCCCTCTGATAGGTAGCACCAGCATTCTTTAGCCCAAATGGCATCACCTTATAGCAGAACGTGCCCCAAGGTGTAATGAATGTCGTCTTTTCCATGTCCTCTGGCGCCATCTTGATCTGATTGTATCCGGAGAAACCATCCATGAAAGAGAATACCGAGGATTGAGCCGTATTATCAACCAATACATCAATGTGAGGTAATGGGAAATCATCTTTCGGACTCGCTCTATTCAAATCCCGGTAATCGACACACATTCTGACTTTACCATCCTTCTTCGGCACAGGAACGATGTTGGCCACTCACGGCGGATAACTTGTAACAGCCAGAAAACCTGCATCCCACTGCTTCTGGACCTCTTCCTTGATCTTAGTCGCCATGTCAGGACTCGTTCTACGAAGCTTCTGCTTGACAGAAGGACATCCTTCTCTAAGAGGTAATCGATGCACTACAATATCTGTATTCAACCCAGGCATATCTTGATACGACCAGGCGAATATCTCCACATATTCTCTCAGCATCTCAATCAGCCTCCTCTTGACAGAGTCCTCTAAAGCAGCCCCAATCTTGATTTCTCTTTTGGCGTCCTCAGTACCCAAATTAATAGTTTCCAACTCCTCCTGATGAGGTTGGATGACCCTTTCCTCCTGCTTCAGCAATCTGACCAATTCTGCAGGGAGTTCACAGTCTTCCTCACTCTCCTCTTCAGCTTGGTAGATGGGATTGTCGAAATCATACTGAGCCATAACAGAACTGTTCATAGTGAATGCCATAAGATCGCTTCTGCATGTTTAATGCTTTGTTTTTAGAAAAAGAGTTCAAGAAGTCACAAAAACAAAAAAACATTGCCATTTTTATTGTTTTTGAAAAAGAAAAATGAAAACAAAAATAGAAAGACAGGGATCACAAAGTTTGATTGCAAAAAATGTCCTTCATTAATGATAATCATTAAAACATGATGAGGCCCTACAAAAATGAATCACTACGCCTTGGGCAGAACGTAGGATTTTCATGCAAAATGACAAAACAACAGAAAATTACTCTGTCAGAAGAGTAACTTGAACCACTTCTTCAGCCGTCCAGTTGTCGATAGACCCCCCTGGTGCACACGGGCGAACCCAGTTGTCCAAATCACAATCACTGTCACAGTCTTCAATACCGGTTGCGGAGACGTCACCATGATTCATCAGCCCAGCGCTGGTAAAGGTACTCGGACCCGCTTGACCATTTTGCTCTGCTTGGAGAGGCTCGTAACCAACGCCAAATTTGTCTTCTTTAACTGGCAAGTCCACCATCTTGCCCCAGCCTTCAGCTTTGCCAGAATCAACAACCTCCTTAGCCTGCTTGTAAGAAGTGATTGAAGCACCGGGCTTCCTCTGCTCAGCGTACGCCACTTTCTCAAGAGCCACAGTCTCAAACGCCTGGCATAAGGTTTCGTGGATCTCGCCATCCACCTCAACATATTTGAACGAGGATAGATGACTCACCAGAATCTCTTCTTCACCGCACACGGTCACAATCTGACCGTTCCAGACATACTTGAGCTTTTGATGGAGAGTCGACGAGACTGCCCCTGCTGCATGAATCCATGGACGCCCCAACAAACAACTATAGGCGGGCTGGATGTCCATAACATAGAAGATGATATCAAAAACCTCAGGACCTATCTTCACAGGCAAGGTAACTTCCCCACACACAGAACGTTTGGATCCGTCGAAAGCACGAACGATCAGGTCACTGGGATTAAGCACAAACCCTTCCTCATCAATCTTCTTCAGAATCTGCTTAGGCAACACATTCAGCGACGACCCGGTGTCTACCAATACGTGAGACAACACTGCCCCCTTGCACTCCATGGTGATGTGCAAGGCTTTGTTATGGTTTCGCCCTTCAGGCGGTAAGTCCAAGTTGGTGAAACCCACACCATGCCTGGTGCTCACATTGGCCATCACACCTTCCAGTTGATTGACAGAAATCTCCTGAGGCACGTAAGCTAGGTTCAACATCTTCAGCAAGGCGTTACGGTGTGCCTCAGAACACAACAACAGTGAAAGTATAGAAATCTTGGACGGAGTTTGATTCAACTGATCTACAATCTTGTAGTCACTCTTCTTGATTATCTTCATAAACTCCTCCACGTCCTTCTCAAATGACCCCTCGGGCGCTTCCTTCTGGACAGGCTCTTCCTCAACCACAGCTTGCTTACCCTTTGCTCTGGCAGAAGCCTCAGCATTATTGTCCCTCAAAGGCTGCGGTGCGAACAGACGACTGCTTCTGGTAAAACCTCCTGGACTTCCTACATTATCCACAGCCGGACCAACAGTTGCAGGAACTCTATTCGGTAAACCAATTGTCACTGGAGTTTGATTCACTGGTCTCGTCTGACTTTCAGCCCTTCTGTAACTGCGGTGAGCATTATCATACTTCCACGGCACGGCTCTACTATTCTCAACAGTCCTTCTTTCAGACGCCACGATAGTAGTTGGAACACTGATGGTTACAGGCACGGGAATGGTAACTGGGGTACCATTTGCTACAGGTGCACTGACAACCCTTTGTCCACGTTCTTCAGACGGTTTAAAGTAAATGGTGATAGTTGACGCTGTTCCACGATCTTTTACAGCCCTACTGAATTGCAAACAACCCTCATCCATCATACCCTGGATACCGGCCCTTAACTGATCACAACCATTTTCGGATTCTGCACAGCCCAAACAATTCTCATCACAGCCCGGGTAGACACCCCCATTCAGTAGACGGCCCTTCACAACTAACAGAGAAGTCTGAACATCATCAACATTAACAACCAGATCTTCAGCTTCCTTCCCCTCAATATTGTTCACTCTATGCCCACCATGCTGAGGCATAGGGTTGTTTACGACGTTAGGCACTGGAGCGAAGTTGATCGCCTTGGCATCGATCAAATCTTGGACCTTGTGCTGGAGAGCCCAACACTTCTCAGTATGATGCCCTGGTGCCCCAGAGTGAAAGTCACATCTAACATTAGCATCATAGCCAGGAGGCAGCACTGTTGGAGTGGCCATCGTACGCAACTCTACAAACCCTAACCGGAGTAGTTCGGGTAGTAGCTCTGCGTAAGACATAGGCAGAGGATCAAATCTTCTATCAGCCTGTAATTTCTGCCTAGGCTGGAAAGGACGTTGATGTTGTTGTTGTTGTTGTTGCGGTTGTTGAACTCTTTGTTGTTGTTGCTGACGAGGTTGAGGTGTCGGAATGGTTACTGCAGCAGCTTGACGGTATTCACTTCTATTCTGATCTCTGCGGTGTTGAACAGCATTAGTTTCACCCTCTCTTCGACGAGGTGCCCCAACAAACGGCTTCCTAGAAGAAGAGGAACCAGCATCCTGAATCTTCCCAGTTTTAATCAAACTCTCAGTCCTCTCTCCACAAATGACAACATCAGAAAAACTACCGAATGGGCAGCTCCCCATCCGGTCCATAAACACACCTTGAAGAGTACCGATAAACATATCTGTCAACTCCCTCTCCAGCATAGGGGGTTGAACTCTAGCAGCCAGTTCACGCCACCTCTGGGCATACTCCTTGAAGCTTTCATTGGATTTCTGACATAGACTCTGCAGCTGAGTCCGGCTCGGTGCCATGTCCATGTTGTGTTTGTATTGCCTCAAAAAGGCCTCACCCAGATCCCTCCAGCATCGGATCGAATCTCTCTTCAATTCCATGTACCAGTCCAAAGAAGCTCCAGATAGACTATCTTGGAAAAAATACATCCACATCTTTTCATCATCGGTATACGCAGAGATCTTTCGATAATAAGCCTGCACATGGGTGCGAGGGCAAGAAGTACCGTTGTATTTGTCAAATGACGGTGCTTTGAACTTGTGAGGGATTCTCAAACCTTCAACCAATCCCATATTAGTAACATCAAAACCGAGAGAATTTTGACTTTCCATAGCACGGATCTTCTCAGCAAGAGCCTCAACTTTGCGGTCTCTCTCACTAACCCTTCCCAGAACGTCTTCGTCTTCACTGAGCAGAGAGAACATATCCTCTTGTCTGTCAACAATCGTAGCAGGATTACGGGCCGGAGCACGGAATACTCTGGCATTAGCGGCATCTGGAACAATAGGTTGACCGTTGATTCGAATACCCCCTAACTCATCTCCCACAGCATAGTTGTTGACGGGTACAGCAGCAGCAACATTGTTATCATTGACCGGGCCTCCCTCTGGCGGAGCATGGTTGATCGGTGGATTTGCAGCCTCTTGTCTCTGAACCATAGCTCGAAGTTCTTCTTGACCTTGTGCAACCCCTTGCATCATATTCATAAACTGGGCCATGCTAGCCTTCATCTCAGCCAACTCAGCTTGAAATTGATCCATACTTCTCTGTTGATTCAGTCTTGTTGAGTAGCGGTGCGGACGTTGATCAGCTATCCTGCCTAAAACAGGAACCAGAGTGAGAAGTCACGACCAAGAACACCTGTTATGCAAAATGATATGAGTATGATGCTAATGATGCGTATGATGCACATGATATGCTCATTTCTCAGGCATTCAAAGAGCCTGACCCATCCTGAAAAGATGGCAACCTGCAGCAACAAGAGAACAAACAGATACAAGGAAATGCTGACATCCTTATATATACATAAGGGTAAAAAGGCATACAACCAATGTCAACAGAATATCTGAATAAACAACGTACAAAGAAAAAGAATCCCATCCAACAAGCCTGGAGGTGATTCTCAACAAAAAGATCCAAGATATGGCTTACACGCAAATGAATCCCATCCAACAAGCCTGGAGGTGATTCTCAACAAAATACAATCAGAGATACAAACTAAGACAGACGGTCTTCCGGAATGAGGGTCCTCAGGTAATGGCACTGGTCTATCAACAGTGAGCATTCTGAACAATCTGGTAAAGGAGTGATCTTCTCTTTCAATTGTCTTCTCAGCTCCAAGACTTCTCCTCCAAGGTAGTCCTCTGATTTTTGTCTCAACTCCATCTCCTTCTTCAACTGAGCGTCTTTGTCTCTGAGTTGCTTCTCCAAGTCTCTGATCTTCTTCTGATAACTGGCCTCAACCCTCTGCAGCCTCAAGCGCTCCCGGTGTTCTGCATCTAACATACTCTCCATCTCCTCGTAGGATCTCTTCTTGCTTCTCAGTCTGCTAGCATCTTCTTCTCGCACTCCTCTGAGTTGATGAGCCAAGTTCAACTTATCAGCTTTAGCTTTGTACAACTCCATCTGGGTATCTTGCTCCTTCTCTCTCAAACGGCGATTCTCCACCAAGGCTTGCTTGTAGTGCTCAGCAGGCACACTATCAGCAAGAATCAAGGGTGGTTGCTCTTGCAATGGTTCCATCCTATCGTAGGGTAGCAACAAAGTTTCCACTCTCTTCTTTACCCAATCAGTGTAATCAGGCATGGCTATGGCAAACTTCTTCCCTAAGACAGATCCATCCTTCACACCAATAGACTTCCAAGCTCTTCCAATCTGCTCCAACCTGACAAGGTCATCCTTCTTCTCAAAATACACACTTTCAGCCACCTCAGCCTCAAGTGGTCTTCCCTTCATCACAAACCCCAACTGGCGAAGAGAAAGAACCGGGTTGTAATTGATGCAACCCTTAGTCCCTACGAGTGGCACATTACGGAATCCTCCACAGCTCATAATGACGTTACGCACATCCATCCGGTAAGATTGCCACCTGATATCATAGGAGGTAAGGGACATAACCCTCTGGGTCCACTTCAGAGTGCTCTGGGTATCCACAAATGGTCCACTGGCTGGCAGAAGAGACATGAACCATTTGAACAGAAGAGGCAGGCAGCACCTGATGGCTCCTCCCTTACCATGCCTGCTGTGAATGGCATAGTAAGTATCTGCTAGAAGAGTGGGGATTGGATTCCCTCTGATGAAAATGCTGATAGCAGTGAAGTCAATGAAATTTGGCATACTGGGAAATAGGATGATCCCATAGATCATGGCAGCTAGCTGTGCGTGAAAAACTTCCCAATTCCCCTTTTCTGCTTCAACTCTGGCTACTCTCAACAGGAACTTCAATGGCAGACCTACAACCTCTCCACAGGGCTTCCAATTCTCACCAACTTCCTCAACACTCAACCGGAGAGCTCTGGCACTCAATCTGAAGTCGACCTCCTTTGGGACGTCCAAGAAGGGAGTCTGATGCTGAATAGGGATACTCAATAGGATAGAATACTCTTCGAGGGTGGGTGCAAGCTGATAATCCTGGAAAGTGAAGCACCTGAGCTCTGGATCATAAAACTGAAGAAGAGTCTGCAACGGCACTGGATCAACTACCATCTTCAATAGTGTCAGAATGTCTCCATACTGGTCAACAAACCCCTTCTGGTTACCACTGGTCATAAGGTTGCTCAACTCAATCAGAGACGTCAAAGGTTCACGGTGAAAGCTGTAGGAACAAGTCTTCCGCTTCAACTCTGGGACTGTTGCCATCTCTATCAGTGAACAAGCTCTGGAATGTACCTGAGAAATGATATGCATGCAGGGATTAGTTTTTTTCTTTTCTTTTTTTTTTCTTTTTTTTTTCTGTATCTTTTTTATTGCGTTTCTTTTGAAAAATAAATATGCTATGATGCAAATGATGCAGACACGACTGGCTGGTTGTGCAAACTCTGATACTAGGTCGAAGCTTCAGTCAAAATCGAAACATAAATCCCACTTAAGGTCAACCGAAAACTGTTGTCTGAACTAGAGTCACCAACAGAACTAAGTCACCAACGGTACCTGTAATGAATAACCCTTCTCCACTCACGGGTGTAGTCTAGGCCAGGGTAAAGCTTGAGAGAAACGCAGCATAAATAACCTTTCGCAGAATACTGTCATATACACACCCGAAGTATGTAATGACAGCATCCCACCAGGGTCTGAACTGCTCGTGATATCAATGTTCCGCTAAGTGGCGCCATACCACCCGCTTCCCATGAATCACTCTATTCCTAGGTATCCTAGATTGCACTCATGGTCTGGGTATTGGACCTTTTACCTCAACTGACTCTTCCCCCCCCCCCCCACACAGAGAGAAACAAACAACCAGCCAGGTGAACAGATGAATAAATGCAAACATTAATGCAAACATAAATGCAAACAATAGACAATGAATGCAAACAGTAAATAATGAATGCAATAAATAAACACAGCACAAAGCAACCAAAACCCTAACCTAGAGAGCGCTAGGAGAGACTCGCTCAGGGAAGATAGACCAGCATAGGTCAACTTCTCTAGTCCCCAGCAGAGTCGCCAGCTGTCGCATCGCGCGAAAAACCGGCGGGAAAAGAAAGAACAACAGAGCCGCCACCGTGCGTTATTTATCCCAAAAGAGGGAAAGGAAACGCTCAGAGTAAACCTAGGAAAGAACATGGTCTCGCGACCAAAGAGGATGGGTTCGGGAGTCGGTTATGCGAAGGGAAGGTATTAGCACCCCTACGCATCCGTAGTACTCTACGGGATCCACGCACAAAAGGAAGGAATATTGGTTGCTAAACACTGCTCAAATACTCACACACACTGGCTGAAAGAAACGCAAGAGACTGACTGAAACTGACTGAAACTGACCCGGCAGGATATCGTATCCTGGGCCTACTTAGTCTATCAGGAATAGACATCAGAGTCGAAGTAGTTCGGACTGGGGAAACGACACATGCTCGCTAGGATATCGCATCCTATGCATACGTATCTTCTCGGACGAGAGAAGAATCAGAGCATTCGTAGCTCGGCTGACACGCACACAAACAAACACTGGCAAAGGCAAACGTGGAGCCCGACTGCCAATCACTGGACTTATGTCAGCATCCGAACCAAACACACGCACACTGGAACCCAAATGCCACTCGATGGACTTACATCAGCTTCCAAGCACACAACAACACAACAAGTTAATAGGGAGTCGGGGACTCGAGCCTATAACTGTCAAGCACACACTCAAACAAACGGACAACAAATTGCTAAGGAGTCAGGCACTCGAGCCTAGCAACTGTCAAACAACTCACACAAAAAGAAAAAGGGCGCCCGGAGAGATCAGCTCAATCTCCTGCCTACATACTTCATCTGGTATGAAGATCAGGGCGATGTAGTTCCCCTACGCAGGGATAAGGATCTAGCCTAACCAGATAACAGAGGGAGACACAACTAGGGAGACTACGACTCGAGCCTAGATGTTATCATGCAAATCATCCCTAAGTTAAGGTTTCTAGCTAAATGGCACAAGGGCCAACCTATCCTTAGCATGGCTCACACAGGAAGCAAGCCACACACACTCTTAACTTGCACAGGAAGCAAGTCAAGCAAAAACTAACTTGCACAGGAAGCAAGTCTAAACTAATCCTAACTTGCACAGGAAGCAAGTCAAACAATCCTATCTTGCACAGGAAGCAAGTCAAACCATCCTATCTTGCACAGGAAGCAAGTCAAACAATCCTACAAGCACAGATAGCACACGCTATACACAAACAAGTGGCTCAAACAAGGGTTAGGTTTTAGTCAAGGGGTCATATCAACCTCGACAAACAAACCTCTGGAACGGGGTGAATGTGCTCTTAACCTTGCCATTGAGGGGCTAAGGTGAAGCAGATGAAAGGTGAGTGAAGGTAAGACTTCACGGCTCTTATCCCTGGCCAGGGAGAGCTCAAGACAAGAATGTGTGGGTTCAGAAAGTGGGAACCCTTCTACACATTTAAAACTGACTCAACTGTACAATGGTACAAGATCTTGGGTTTGTATTTGCAATGCATCAACACAGTGGTGTGAGCAAAGCAGATGACACACTGAATAGTGGGGGATAGATTGCATATCCCTACCTTCCACCAATTGCCTCTTCACTTAGGAGGTCTTTGACTCTATGCAAGGACAAAATTAAACAATCACAAACATTGCCTCCTAAGGAGGACTTCAGACAGTTGCCTGGCCAAGTAACAGGCCAGGTCTTCCAGACTACATGAAGATGAGAAATCATACCTCAATGCAAATTGCTTATACAAGCAAAGCAAAGCAAAAAGTTCACAAGGAACTAAGCAACTAAAGCACCTGAAACAGTCAAGCAGATGTTAGTATGCAACTTCAAACAAAACAAACAGAAACAGACACCAACAGTCAATTAGAGGCACATGGATGTGCAAGGCACAAGGCTTAAGGCATGTGAGCCAAGCCACCTACAAAACACACAAGTTAGTCAATGATAATCAAGCAAGCTCAATCAAAAGAATTGGTTTCAATGGCCATTTGTTGGTCAACCTGAAAATACAAGCTCAAAGGTGAGTAACAGGACCACTAGGGCCAGCCTAGGGTCAAACATGAATGAAAAAGTCAAAACAGCAAACAATGCTCAATCAAAATCAAGTTCAAACATTTAAGAAACAAACCCAATTGGGTTCACATTCATATCAATCATCATCATCATTTCATGAACCATCTAGGTCAAAGTATAGCAAACAGAAGCTCATAGGAGTCAACAGCAAGATTTAACTCAAAAGTCAACTCAAACATTTCCAAAAATCACCAAATAAATCATGGTCAATCACAATCCACAGCATGGTAAGCATGTCAAATTTCATCCCATTTGGACAAGTGGAAGGCAGTCAATGAAAATCAGAAAGTCAAAGAAATTTTGAACATGTTCAAAGAAGTCAACCAAACATGCATCAACTTAGAAAATTCATAAATCAGTGATAGCATATGATAAATGAATGGGATCAAAACCATGGCAAAGATGAGGATGTCTAGTTATCTCATGTAAAATTTCATGTCCATCTAATAAAGTATGAGAATTTCACAAATGAAATGGGAACATGTGTCACACAAAGTCAACAATTGACTAGGCAGGGGAGAAAAATCTCAAACAATTAGGAAATGCCACAAATAATTCCAAGAAAATTCACATGTAAACTAGACATACAAGAGTAGGTTCATGCAAAAAATTGGATCAATTGGAGGTCAAGAAGCATGGTAATGAAAATCATGAAGTTGGACATCAATGGTGTGACACAAATTGTCACACCCTAATTCAAAAAATCATATCTCACAAACCACAAATGATAAATTCACAAACTTTACACCAAAATCACCATGATTGTGTCTAGTTTAAGCACAAAAAATTTGGGAACCATTGGATACATTCTCATCATTTCACAATTGATTTGGCAAAGTATACAAAATTTGGTCACATGTCACAAACCCTAAGGCCATTTAAAAACCACTCATCCAAAAATTCTGGAAAAATAATGATAAAAAAGTAGAGATCATGATGAACACAACACAAAAAATCCCATTCAAATTGGATTAAAATTGAAGCATTTATGATTTTTGCAAGATTGGTTATAAAATGTGAAATTAAAATGAAATAAATGGAGCAAGAATGGCAAAGTTGTAATATCATGATTCACTTAACCAAACACAGTCGTTTTGGGCAAGGATTGAAATGTTTCTATTGGCTGGTGAAATGAAGAGCCATGCAACGTGAAATGAAAGGAAAATCTGAAGAATGCAAATTGGGAAACTAGGGTTTCACTGTTCATCCCTCTCAAAAATCATGATTTCACAAACTTGCCCAAAAATCAAAATTGAATATATGGAAATGATCAGCATGGCAAGGTCAACAAGAATCCATCATCATTTTTCATTGAAACAACATACAAGTCAAGAATCGAGCAAAAACACGTTTTAACACCAAACTTCAAAACAATATATCTTCATGAATAAGCATTCATTTCAAAAAGTGTAAGCATCATGACAACCAGCATAGAAAGACCTATCCAAAGTGTGTATCAATTTGACAAAAGAGGGAGGTCGAATCCATACCTATTTTTGAAGGGCAGTTGTGTACGGATGCTTTTTGATGGTTTTGAAGTGAAACAATTGAAGCTTCAGCTATGCCTTGATGAGGGAGGAAGACGCTTTGGCTTGCAGATGCTTGAAATGGTCTCAAACTTGGATTGCCATGGAAGATGCAAGGTTGAAGACAGTGCTGCAAGAAGCTTTTTATGGGTGGAGAAACATGGTTGCAACAAGTCCACAATGTTGCTTGGACATTATTTTAAGCCAGGCAAAGTTTGTTCTTTGGAGTTTTTGAACTGTTCTCTTGAAATGCCAAAAGAGGAAGTTTCTAGAAGATGAATGAGAGGTTGGTTTTTCTACTGTCAAGATGTGTTTGATGGTTTCAAAAATGATAAAATGGTGGTGAAAAGCAAGGGCCAGGGTTTAGTTCATACTGAGTTTTGACTGTTTTTTTTGAAATGCCAAAGCAAGATCAATGAGGCTTTTTTGATGGGTGAGTTTCTATTGGTTTTGTGCTGCCCAAATGTTGTTTGTCCATGACAGAAAATGTATTTGACTCTTGTCACAAGCCAGGCCAGGTTATGTCACTTGGTGTTTTTTGAATAGGTCTTGAAGAAGTGCAAGAAGAGGTTTTTTTTTGAAGATGAATGAGAGGTTGGTTTATGTGATGGCTAGGTTGGCTGCAGATGGTCTTCCATGACAGAAAAGTGAGGTTAGGATATTCACAAGCTAGGCCAATGCAGTTCTGTGAGAGAGAATCAATTCTGTTGATTTGTGTTTGTTATGTTGGTTTGTGTGTCTGCTATGACAGAAAATGCTGGGACAACTTGCCTCAAGCCAAGCCAGCTTTTGTTCTCCTGCTGTTGGATGCTGCTAGCAAGTTTTGGAAGAATGGCCAAAGTGCAGTTTTTTAGGACAAGGTGCTTATGCTGTGTTGTGGCTTGTGGCAGGGTTTTGGTGCTCTTTGTTTTGGACAGAAAAAAATGCAAAATAGCAAGGTGAGTTAGTTTTAGGATGAGTGAGTTAAGCAAGGTTTTCTTGCTGTGATGTGGATGCAAGCAATGTTATCCAAATGATGAATGGAAGGTAAAAATGCATTGCAAGGCTAGGTTTGGTTTTTTGACAGAAAATGAGAATGGCCAAGAGTAAAGTGAATGCTCTTAGAATGAATGATGTGTGCAGGGTGTTTTTACTGCTTGGGCCAACTGGTTTGTGGCTTGTTGGTCATATTGGCAAGGCTTGACAATGATGAAAAGTTGATGAACAAAGCTGCTGTTATCTTGAGGGAGTGAGTGAAGGTGGTCTTTGAGCATGAGTGAATTTTTGTTGGCAAGGCAGGGTTGTCACTTTGGGTGTCTTTGGACAGAAGAAAATAGAAATGCAAAGCAAAGGGTGAGTGCAGTTAGGATGAGTGATGAATGGTTTGCTATGAAGGTTTGGTCATGATGAAACTCTGCTGTTAGAAGTTGTTTTTCTGCAGGTCAAAGTTTTGGTCTTGTGCTCTTTTTGCAGAATTTTCAAAATGCCAAGATTGAGAACGGAGATGAATGAAGTTCCTCCTTTTTTTTTTGTGCTTGTTATTGCTGACTTCTTATGACAGCAAATCATAGAAAATCCTGCTGTTAGAGTTTTTGACAGCCCTTTTGAAATTGCAACAGCAAAAGTGAGATTTTTAGAGAGTGAGCCATCCTTTCTTTTTGCTGTCAAAGGTGGTTTTTCTCTGCTACTAGGGGCTGGCCAGGACAGAAAAAATGCTCAAAGTTTGCTGGACAGTACAAGGCATTGTTGTGGAAGCATGGGTGGATGGTTGCAAAGTACTTTCATTTTCCAAATTTTAAGCAAGTTAGTATGGCCCCTTGTTTTGCTGTTGGTTAGGCTGCTAATTAGGTTCACAATGACAGAAAAAAATGATGCATAATGCTGCTGTTCTTTTGAGGTACAAGGCATGGTTGTGGGATGGTATGGACAAGTATGGTGAAATTGTACTTTTCTTACAATTCAAGCAATCAAGCCATGGCCTCATGCACTGCATAATTTGAGCTTGCAAACACACTTAAAATGATATTTTTGAGCTGTTCCAATTGGCCAAATGGTAGAAAAAGGTTTATATCAAAAAGTCAAACATTGGTCAAACTTGCATTTAAATGAGAAAAGTCAAAAAATGCCATTTTGATTGGTGAAGTTTTGGCTCATGAAATTTATGTTTTTGGAAAGAGGGGATCAAATGTGACTTGTAGGAAAAATCCCCACCAAAATTGGCCAAATGGTTTGGGAGATATGGCCCTTTGAAGTTCAAGATTTTCTGAAATCGATTCGATCATAACTTGCCAACCACACATGGGAATTGAGAGTTCTAGGACTTTTTGGAAATGGGAGAACAAGATCTTCAACTTTCATGTTGGGCAAAAATTCATTTGAAGCTTGTATCATGATGTAATTTTGAGGATCAAGACTTTCCATTTATGGCAGGTTTCAGTTACAGGCCCAGTTTCCATTTTGGGAAATTTTGATCTGGCTTCAAATTCTTCCATGATGGTGTTTGGCATGATGTATGATGACTATTTGGACATGAATGAACTCTCACAAACCAATTCCAATCATCCAATCACTGATTAAATGGACAGTTGACCAACAGTTGACTTTTTAGGGTTTCTGACTGATTGTGCATTGACCGATGACTTCCAAACCTTCAACCCTTGACTTGAACACTTCAAATGGACCTCCAAGTCATGTGAACTTGTTGTACAAACCCTGGGGCCTTGGCTCCTTGAGAATTGTACTTGCTTGATTGACTGACTGACCAGGAGATCAGTTTGACCTAATTCTTGATTGCTTGCTCTTGAGGCAACTGAGGGACAATGCAAGTGCTATGCAATGGATCATGATATGCTATGACCTAATATGAAAATGTATGCATAATGATAGGTGCAAATTTGAGGTGCTACAAATATAATTGTTGATGTCGCGAAAACCTATAGGGTCACACACAAAGGACAGATTGATGAGAGATAGAGTAATTAAGGAATACCGTAATGTACGGTGCCCTTAAGTGAATTATAGAACATCGTAAGGTACGGTGTACTTAAGTAGAATACGAAATATGGTAAGGTACCACGCGCTTAAGTGATTTTGGCATATTATAAGATATGGGCCATATACACTTGAGTGGGCTTTTTAGCTTGCAGCCCACACAAGTGGTTCTATAAATAGAACCCTTGTGTAGAAGCATTGTTACACTTGCAATTTCGTTTCTCTCTCTCTCTCACACACACTCAAAACCTTCATTCATAGCAGCTAGCACTGAGATTGAAGGAATCTGTTCGTGTGGACTGAGTCGAGGCGTTGTCATCGTTCAACGTTCGTGATCGCCACAAGAGGTAACGATTCTATCACTGATCATGCCCATTTGTAAGGATCATTAAAGGAGAAATTTTAAATTCCGCTGCGTTTTGGATCGCCATTCTCCTTCACACCTATATATCTCAACGCCACACAGTCCCTTGGACTTGGCCCAATCAAGAAATTCCTTAGCAGGAACATCCCCAGCTATAGCATCAAACGCGACTTGGACGTCAGAAGATTCAGATTCCAATATCGGGAAGTTAGTTTTACACCCAAGTAAATTCAAAGCCCAATCACCATTGACACTTCTAATAAATTTCCCCCCGCAAAGCCCAATCATACTTGGCATAATTCGTAAACCTTGCATTTGCATATTCCCCAACAACCCGAAAATACTTCGGCATTTCTCATACATAACATTGTATCATAATTATCCTCTTCAATTCACATTCCAATTTTACTCAAGAACAACTCATCAAACTTCCAACTTTCCCAGTCGTTGTTAGGACTGTCTTTGTCAGATTTCGGGACTTCCCAACCGTTGTTAGGAAATTTCCTCAGTAGATTCAGGTATTCTAGTCGTTGCTATAAATCATCCCTAACTTTTAAATTTCTACCCAATAGAGTCAGGTATTCTAGTCGTTGCTAGGAATCATCACTGAACTGTTGTGATTCCCCACAAATCAGATTGTTCTAGTTGTTGCTAGGAACTCTCACCTTCAAATATTCTCCTTCTAGAGTCAGGTATTCTAGCCGTTGCTAGGAATCGTCATTGAACTTCTTTTCCCCAACACAAGTAAGGTATTCTAGCCGTTGCTAAGAATCATCATTGAACTTTCCTTTCATCCCCAGCCGAGTCAGGTATTCCATTCGTTTCTAGGAATCATCATTGAATGTCTCTTTTTTCCCCAGAGTTAGGTATTCCGGTCGTTGCCAGAAATCGTCACTGAACTTCTTCCCTCTCCAGCAGAGTCAAGTATTCCAGCTGTTGCTATGAGTCATCACTAAACCCATAGATTATCCCTACAAAGTCATGTATTCTAGTCGTTACTAAGAATTGTCACTGAACTTATATTATTGCTCCCCAGTAGATGTCAGGTATTCCAGGCGTTGCTAGGAATGGTCGCTAAATCTATATCTCTCCATCAGGGTCAAGTATTCCAGTCATTGCTAGGAATCCCTGATGAACTCTTTCCTCCCCAACCATTGCTAGGGGAAGTCACCTTTTTTTACATAATTCTCATTCCCAGCGGAGTTTCTTCCCCACTTTTCTTCTTAGAGTTTTGTCATCCAACTTTCCTCTTTGAAGAGATACTTATGTTGCATAACATTCATCACATTGTATATAAAATACCATATTCATTTCCCTAGCAGTCGGTCTCATATCAAGATCATTTTCCATCCCATGAAAATCTTATCATATATGATCCCCAACAAATCAACTCACCCCTGACAGGGCAAATTTCTGGTTACTCTTTTTAGTATTTAATCCTCTCATACCTTTAAAGTATTGGAATTAGTTGTTATCCATACATTTAGCTCCAAGAAGATTAAATAGGGGTAGATGTTATGCCCTCAAATTTACCTTACCTTCATATCATCCCCTATACCCAAGCCACCTTAACAATAATCTTCATCTTTAAACATCATTGGATCTTGGAGTATCACTCAATACATCTCAATCACTCTCCAAAACCCTAATTGGACGATGAGTCCCCATTAAAGACATGTGAGGATTCATCTGGCCACCCAAGGACCTCAACCCTAGTTCTCGATCCTCAATGGCTTGTACAAGTCATGAGTCACTTAGTGCCTTGACAAAGCCATTTAAGACATCTAAAATCCAAAGTTTTTTCATACCATAACCCTTTTAATCACTTAAATACATCTCTTGCACCTCAGAACCCTAATTTGACTGGCCATGGTTCTTGATGAAACTTATGGTCCAAGAAACCCTAGTTTATGCATACTTTGATCTGTGGCCTTGACTCATTTGATCATCCCATCATACCACACTTCATTCACTTTCATTTAAAGTTAATACCAACCATAATTCACCAATCAAACACACATTTCGTTCATGGTACAAGTACTTGGTTTGATCATGAACTTTTCCATTTTCAAGGCCTTGGTTCACCCATGGACTTGACCTAAAACCACCTCACAAATCTCCAAGCCTTATTTCACATCATGATATGATCATATGAGCTCCAAACATCCATCATTGTATGTTAAAAATCAAGAAATCACAAAGTGGCATTTTTAGATCATTTTGGTTGGTCACATTTTGGCAAGAATGACCTATCATTTAGTCTAAAGCCCATAATTTGTTCACCTTTCAATATTTTCAAGATCTTATTTGTTCCAAATGTATTAATTGAGTTCCTATTCAACTTTGTTTCAAGGTCCAAGATATAATTCATTGAGCAAGCAACTCAATTTTTGCATTGGCCAAGTTGGTCCAATAGCCTAGCAAGACCTAGAATCATGCCCAATACCACCACTTTACCACATATCCATTTCCAAACCACAACTCCTTTTGACTTGGTTCTTTTTACAAATGATCAAGGACATGGCAAATAACTTTGGCACAAGTTTCATGCAAAATGCACAAGCCAATTTCATTTGGACCAAGTTCAAAGTTTGGAATTTATCATGGTGCACCTAGTCAGATCACACTAGTCAGGTTATGCATAATCATGCATTAAGCCTCTAAACTTTTTTGTTTCATCTCATTTTGATCCCAAACACATTCCAAAACTTTTTGTGATACATTTTCAAACCAAAATGAGAGGAACCAAGGCACATGTGATCAATCCGAACCAAAGTCAAAAAGTGGAACTTTGCCCAAAATAGATAAAAACCAAAACCACAGCTTGTGTTGGGACCACCTTGGTCTCACCAAAGTGGACAACCCTTAGCAAGCAAGCTTATCATTTTGTCACTTTTTGGAGTCAATCGAAATCTGATCAAATCCCTCTCAGTCTCCCTCCAAAACACTCCATCACCTTCCCTATAAATAGGGGAAGGTGTTCCATAAGTTATCCAAGCTTTTCAAGCCAAAATCACCCTGCTGCAAAATCGTGTTTCACCATTAAAAATAGAGTTCCCATTTTCGAGTTCTGAACCATTTCGATCCAAACCAAGTGCCCATAATCCATCCCTTAACATCACTCAAGCTTTCCCAAACACTAACTCACCTTCCGAACACCTCACCTGAGCTACTCATACTCATCGAAGTTCTACTCTGAAACCAATTTCGATCAGGTAGTCCCGCTCACCCCCTTCACTCAAACAAGTTATTATCTTGCTCTAAATCATTCAATGAAGCTTAACCATATGGCCTAATCTCTTATTATCCATTGTTCATTATTTTATTTTATTTTTAGGTCAAGTTTAATTTATGAGTTCATGTAAAATACTCCACACTTAGAGGAAATCAATGGCTCGTGAGTGTGGAGAGGACAAATATGGTGTGTTTAGAGGTTGATTCCATGTTTGAATCCCTCTGAAAACATGAGTTGTAAATGTTGGATTTTGGTGGTTGGAGGTTAAAGATGAAGTTTCATTCGCGTGTGTTCATCGTGGTTCAAATTTTAAAAAAAAAATATGTTGGCAAGTTCTGATTGGTTGGATCACGTGCATTTTTCATTTTAACTTTTGTTTTAATATTTTATTTCATTAAAACGCTTTCTGAATACCAAGGAAGCTTGGCCCAGTGGGTGGGGGTTGACCCCAAGGTCGGGGATTAAACGCCTAGCGCGCCCATCATCATGTTTGTGTTTTTATTTCTTTTTTCTATTTTATTATTTTCACCCCAATTATTTCCATTTTAATTTTAATTTTTTCACCTTTATTTTTATTCTGATAAAAATATTTTCAAAACAAACCCTTATTATTTTCCCCCTTTTATTTTATTATAGTTTATTCATTTTTTTTTAACATTGATGGCTAATGAGATCTATTTGGTCATGATTATGGATTGATTAGGGTTGATAAAACCTTCAATGTTTCAAATATATCAATGAATGATCAATTGATCATTCATGATACTTTGAGGCATTGATAGGTTGCCTCTATATCAACCAAACTTGAATCATTTGACATATAGATGAAGCCTTTGTTTGTGTATACTAACTTATGGTTCCATTTGACTTATTGTGGCTTCATTTGATCTATTATGCTTCCATTGTTTACTAACCATCTAACCATTATACTTATTTGTTCACCTTGTACATTAATCATTGTATAACTTTTCATAACTTAACCATTAATAAACTTGTTAACTTATAGTCATTAAGTGATACAATCTTCCGTTTGTCAAACTATTGATAGATGGACTTGGGGTTGTAAAAATTTCATTGTTACAAATTTATTGTTAGTTGATCATTGATCATCTTCAATTCTTTGCATAAGTGATAAGTTATCCCCTGATGCGCCATATTTTGAATCTTTTGACCTTTGGATAGATAATCCTCAAAGTGTTTACCTTGAACACATTACTAACCACTAACTATACTTTATTAACTTTTTTACCACTAACCACCATTGTGATCTTATTACCATTGTCTTATGTTTATTTTATGTCATCCATACTCACTAACCATTGTTATTATGACCTTATCATTATTACCTTGTGATTTAGTTTTATGTCATTACATTGTAATTTATATTATAGTACCCATCATCATCATCATTGTATATACTCATCATGAATGTTTATTATTGTTCTTTACTTTATAGTCATTATATAATTAAAAACAACAAAAACATGATAAAATGATAAGACCAAAAAGATTCATTCCACTTGTAATCAACCATTGGACTTAGAGGTTTTCACATAAGACCTTTGCTTGAAGGGCATTACCCTTATATTGTGATACTTTGTTTCAACTTTGGATTCCATCTCTAACTTACATACCTGTTGTAAAAATGGCATCATGGCACTACCATATGGAGACATTATTGTAAGACCATTATCATTTGTTAGCTTAGGTCACTTTTGCACACACAAGGCTTTCTCTTGGGCTACCTTACAATGAGACTCTTTACTTTCTTGCTTGGTTACTTTTGTTTTATTCTTTATCTGTCACCAATTTCATAATCAAATCAACAAACCCTTGATCTAACATCAAGTGGCATTTTCATAATCAAACTAAAAAAACAATAAAACTACTATTAGGATTATGCGCCATGAGCCTTAAGTGGTGGAAAATGAGTAAGAATGGAGCTTTCTTACCCTTACTCTGATTATTTTGGACACAAGACGCTTGGCTTGTTTGTCTAGAATATTCACCTTCGCCCCTAGACTTTAGTGCAATCTAACCATAAAAATATTTTAATAAACCCTTTTTCATGGTAAAATCAACACAACTCATCAAACTCATTTTTGTGCCTTAGGGCACCATACCAAAAACCCTTTTCTCAAAGGTAAAATCAACCAACCCACAATGTTGGTGTAAGTCCTATAGGCCAATACTTTTGGTACTTGTATCGAATTATTTATTAATAATAAAAGGATTTTTCTTTATTATGCTTGTTTAATAAAGTCCCTAGAATAGCTAGTCCAATTAATATATCAAGTGTGACTTGATCATGAGATCCCATTAAACATAAGGACACTATTCTTAAAGTATCTGTAGTCGAGCTTTATTGTGAAGTGGGATAATATTAAAGCACTAAGACTATTATGTATATAGACTGATGATCACATCTCATGGATCATGGATAAGTAGTTATCAAGTCTTAAACATATGTATGAATATTAGGAGTAATATTTATACTAGATTGACCCGCTATGAGAATACTACATAGAATGTTATGCAAAGTGTCATAAGTTATTCTCATGGTGATAGTGGTGTATACCATCCTTCGACCTGAAACCACTATGGACCCTAAATGTAGAATCGAGTGCTTTATTACTGATCAAACATTGTCCGTAACTGGATGACCATAAAGATTGTTGATGGGTACTCCACGAAGCATGTTGAGGGACATGAGTGCCCTAGATGGAATTTCCCCATCCTGTGTAACAAGATAAATGTCTAAGGACCCAATACTAAACTGGACAAGGATGACACGTTCTATGCCTTGTGTTCAAAATACACATAAGGGCAAAAGGGTAATTGTATATGCAAGTATTATCATAAAAAAGGGATTTGTCAGATCATATGACATTTTCGTGTCTTGGATAGCAGTGATGTATCACTAGATACCACTCATTGTTTATCATGTTAAATACGTGATTTAATATAATTGTTAATATCGCAAAAAGCTACAGGGTCACACACAAAAGGATGGATTAATGAGAGATAAAGTAAATAAGGAACACGGTAAGGTACAATGCACTTTAGTAAATTGTAGAACATCGTAAGGTACGGTGCACTTAAGTAGAATATGAAATGTGGTAAGGTACCACGTGATTAAGTGATTTTCGGTATACCGTAAGATATTGGCCACATACACTTAATTGGGCTTTTTAACTTGCAGCACACACAAGTGGTTCTATAAATAGAACCCTTGTGTAGAAGCATTTCACTTGATGAAATTTTGTTTCTCTCTCTCTCTCTCTCTCTCTCTCTCTCTAAGCCTTCATTTGTAGCAATTAGCATTGAGACTAAAGGAATCCGTTCGTATGGAATGAGTAGAGGCGTCGTCACCATTCAATGCTCGTGATAACTCCTTAAATCTGCATCAAAGGTTTTAATCGCCACATGAGGTAACGGTTTCTATCACTGATCATGCCCATTTGTAAGGATCACTAAAGGAAAATTTTAATTTCCGCTGCATTTTGGATCGCAATTTTCCTTCACACAAATATTTTCTACTTCGAACTATAGAGCTCTGATTCTTCATCACCTGATGAATGATACGTAGGCATAAGGGCCATAATTCTTGGCAAGCACTATAATAAAAAAACAAATTCCATTCTATCACACTTTAAAATAAGTAATAAAGATAGTAAACGAGATAAATCCTCACGTACGCAGACAACTTAAATGGTTCCCATTTAGTACCATGGACGTGAGGGGTGATAATACCTTCCCCTTGCGTAATTGACTTCTGAACCAAAGTCTCGATTGCGAGACCAATTATTTATCCGTAATTTAACGCTTCATGTGCACATCTCTTTTTTGAAGGTTTTATCGACTATTTCCCTTTTCCTTCTTATAATAAATAAAATTATATGGCGACTCTTATGATTTCTTATTCAGTTCAAAGTCCCCGGTATCATTGTCGAAACCCCGATAGCGACAACTCTGAAGCTGGGTCCTATTCGGATCCATGTCCGTGTTGTATTAGTAATGCTTGAGGAATGTTTCAACCAACTCCCTCCAGGTCTGGATGTACGTACCTTCCAACTGCATGTACCATTCAAGGGAAGCCCCACTAAGGTTGTCTTAAAAAAATGCATGTGTAGCTTTTCATCATTAGAGTATGCGGCCATTTTTTCTGCAGTATGACTAGATGTGGGTTCTTAGACAGCTGACCCCTTTGTACTTCTCAAAGTCAGGGACTTTGAACTTAACATGTATTTGGATGTTTGGTACTAGGTACATCACAACATCATCCAATCTAAAGGCGTTGGAACCTTCCATTGCTTTCATTTACTCTTCGAGAGCACAAACCTTCTTTTCCACCTCGATAGTTGATGGTTCAAAGGCATCATAGATGGATTCCTCTCTAGTACTAAATAAAGCAATGTGTTGGCCATCCACTTCAAGGTCAGGAGGATTAACAGTAGGTATGGGATTCTGATTAACTGGACCTCCTCCTAGAGGCGGGGGAATGACCAAAGGTGGATTCACAAGGTTTGCACAGTAGGACCCACTAGTGGTGGCAAAGGAGGATCTAAAGCGACAGTTCTCAAAGTAGCTTTCCGAAGTTCTTCTTAGACCCTAGCCATGGCTTCTTGGCCTCTTGCCACAAGTTGGATAGTTTCCATCAATTGACCCATCAAGGCTCGCACATGGGTCACCTCTTCTCTCAATGTAGCTTGATTCTGCTTTAACTGACCCATGAGTAATATTTGATTGCTTCAAGTGTTGTAATGATGCCGTGAAGTCAGCTTGTTGGCAGATAATTCTGAATGAAAAAAGGCCAAGTGATAAGTTTTCTGGTTTTGCTTCATGACATGCAGAATGATGCATGAATGTTATGTTTGTTTTTATCTTTTTATCTTACAAAGCTCTTTAATAATATTGTTATTTATTTCTAATAATATTTAGAACATTTGATATTGCAATCAATAATGAAAAGTACACACAAAATGGAACATAAAAACTCATTTCATTCATTCTTGGAATCAAATACAAGTGTAAGGACCTGAATTGGACATCAATTCAAATTACAAATTAACTTTAAAAGTGACCCATTGATCCCTACGAAGCTCTTCAATATTGGTGATGAGTTCTGCCACAGTCTTCTTGCAAAACTTCACAAAGTTAAAGACGTGATGAGGAGTATTTTCTTGGCACATGATTTGTTCCGCCTCCTTCACTTTTTTGGGGAAATCTTAGATGGAATGGTTTATTAATTTCGCATCTCGAAAAATAGGATTGCTCGCGATAGTCGCGGAAATATTTATATTCGAACAGAGTCGCCACCGAACTTTATTTATCCCAATGAAGGAATAGGAAAATATCGATAAAACCTTTTAAAAAATGGAATAATGGTTGTCGCAACCATATTCGGGTTCGGGAGTCGATTACGCAAGCGGAAGGTATTAGCACCCCTCACGTCCGTTGTACTCAAAGGGAACCTTTTAGTCTAATTTGCTATTTGAATGTTAGTTAAATGTTATTTGCTTTCTTCGAGTAATTAGAGTTGATAATAGAGATGGATGAAGACCTCGGGGGGGGGGGGGGGGGGGGGGAATGGGAGTTTTTTTTTTATTAGTGTGCTCGCCAAAATCTCGTAATCTCGTGCCTACGTATCCTTATGGTGCAATAAGGAAATCAAAGCATTCATAGTTCGGGGAACTACGTTTTTGTTGGTGTTTTTAATGAACGACTGTGTAGATCACGTTCTAAAGGCTAAACGCTAGCTTGTCTACTCTCGGCGGAGGCTTAAGCATTGGTTTGTGGTGCATATTAGAAACGATTAACAATGTTCTTTTGAAAAGAATTTTTAAGTTGTTGGTCGCACGGGGGCGAGACATTACTTTGATTTGTTAAGGTGTTTTGAAGAACGACGAAAGATTGAGCAATGTGGTGCACACCAATCGTCTAATTCTTTCGAGGGATAATAAGGCGAACGCCTTCTCTCCTTTTTCGTTTGATTATTTTGAAAGTTTATTTGTGGATGTTGAATATGCACGGTAGTGAGGCGTACGCCTCTTACTTGCTTATTCAAAGAATAATGAGGCGAGCGCCACTTATTCCCTTATCCAAGTTTATTTAGCGTGTTTTAGTCGGAAGTTGATAACTTGAGCAATATGGAGAGCGCCAATTCTTCAAATAATCAAGAGATGGTGAGGCGAACGCCTCCCATCTTTTATCATCCGAAGTTTAATTTATAAAAGATATGTTTTTAGACGTTGTATTTGATTTGCGAAATTAGTTTGGATCTTGAATTGGTGAGTTTTGAAAAGTCGATGATTTGAGCAATGTGGCGTATGCCAATTATTCAAATAGTCGAAAGATAGTGAGGCGAGCGCCTCCCATCATTTTATTATCGGAAATTTAGAATTTAGGATGTTTTAGAAATTATATTAATTTGTAAGAAATAATTTGATTATTGTATTATGTTTTTAAAATAATTTTGAATTTAGAAATTATATTTGATTTAGAAAAATAATTTGAATTGGTATTTGGTTAAAGTTTGAATTGGGTGACAAATATTCGAGCAATATGGCGTACGCCAATCGTTCGAGTAATTGAGAAATAGTGAAGCGAACGCTTACTATACCCTTTTTCATCCCAAATTTAGAATTACATGTTTGTTCTTAAGAGTTATGTTGATTTCAGAATTTTATAAGCTTGAATCTATAGGATTAATTGAGTTAGTAGTTTGATCAAGGTTTGTTAGTTAGTACAATAAAAATCAATTAAGTATCTAATTAATTTGATTAAAAATCACCCCATAAAAAATAAATTTAAGTTGATTATTTTCACAACAAATATAATTGAATAAATTAACTTAACTAATCATGATTTAATTAACTAATCTAAAGGGTGTTTATCTTAAAATGATGTAAATTCATAAGGACTGATTGGGCCCAAAGGTATAAGGCCTATTTAATTATTGTTAGGTCTTGCTGATAATGAATACTAATGAAAATGAATGGGCATGCATTTCTTACTCATACAATCTAAAACCTAGAGTGCGTACAGGAAAACATATCAATATGTGGTAGTGGAAAATCATCTTTCGGACTAGCTTTATTCAAGTCTTTATAGTCCACACACATCCGGATTTTTCCATCTTTATTAGGCACGGGCACAATATTGGCCACCCATTGAGGATATGTAGAAGTCGCCAGAAACCCCACATCAATTTGCTTCTGAACTTCCTCCTTGATCTTCATTGCCATATCGGGATGAGTTCTTCTGAGCTTCTACTTCACAGGCACGCACTCAGGCTTCAAAGGTAGAAAATGTTGCACAATATTTGTATCTAGACCAGGCATGTCTTCATATGACCAGGCAAAGACGTCAACATATTCTCGTAGCAACTCAATCAACCCCTTCTTAACAGATTCTTCTAGGAGTGCCCCAATCTTCACTTCTCGCACACAATCCTCAGACCCTAAGTTGACTGTTTCCAGATTCTCAAGATGCGGTCGAATGATCTTCTCTTCATGCTCAAGTAGACGGGTAATCTCGTCAGGAATCTCTTCAACATCATCTTCTTCCGCCTCAAATACATGGAATTCAAAGTTGAAAGATGGTGTTGGATCATTATGTTCAATGGGTTTGATCAACCTGCATAATGTTTTTGGATATAAAGAGCTTTTAGAATTCAAGCAAGACAAATCATTATGCAGATGAAAAGATTGATTTTATTTTATCTTAAAGGGTTTTATGTGATCACCAATTTCATGCAAAAAGTGAAAAGGGAAAATAATTGGACAAACAAACATTTAACATGAATTTATTGAATGAAAACATCATTGTATTTATGTGCCAATAATGTCATCACTTCTTCTTTTGGCCTGGGAGAAGGGTTTTTAAACATGATGAACATTACTTTGACTTATGGATAACTGTTGGAATATCCAAAGCGACCCAATTATTGCAGACCCCTCCAGGGATGATGAAATTGCCAGAATCCTCTTCATCCTCTTCCAAAATGGCAGCAGCCTCTTCATCTTGACCGGTGTGGATGAATCCTCCACTCTTGAACAAACCTTGCTTGTTGAAGACCCCAAAAGAATAGCATATTCCAGCGCGGGACTTATTGTCTTCTAGCTCAATCATCTGTCCTAAACCAGTGGTTGCACCATGCTCAATGGCCAACTTTGCATCTTTGCAGGAAGCAAACGAAGGAATTCTCTTCTCAATAGGTTCAGCAATAGATAAAGCTTGGAACGGAGTTCCAACTTCATCCTCAGCATCTATATAAGAGAAGGAAGACAAATGGCTAACCAGGAGAGCCTTTTCTCCCCCTACCACCACCAGCTTCTTATTCTTTACAAATTTCAGTTTCTGGTGTAGGATGGATGTCACGGCGCCAACCTCGTGAATCCATGGTTTTCCTAGGAGACAGCTATACGATGGGTGAATATCCATAACCTGGAGGGTAATCTGGAAATCACTTGGTCCGATTTTGACCGGGAGATCAACCTCACCAATCACGGTTTTACGGGACCCATCAAAAGCTTTCACAACTACTTCACTCTGCCTCATGGGAGGCCCCTGATACGATAACTTCGCGAGAGTGGTCTTCGGCAATACATTCAATGATGACCCAGTGTCTACCAACACATTGGACATGGCGTCATCCTTGCAGCTTATAGATATATGTAATGCCAAGTTGTGGTCTCTTCCCTCCTCGGGGAGATCAGCGTCACAAAAACTTAAATTGTTATAAGCGGTGATGTTTGTAACAATGCTATCAAATTGCTCTATCGTGACGTCGTGATCCACATACGCCACATCCAACACCTTCTGCAGAGCTTCTCGGTGTGGTTCTGAATTCAATAGCAATGATAACATGGATATTTTGGATGGCGTTTGTAGGAGCTGGTCTACAACGTTGTACTCGCTCCTTTTGATGAGCCTCAGTATCTCATCACAATCTTCTTTCGTATTGCCACTCGGGCCAGCAGAAACAGGAGTTTTCAATATAGAGGAGGGCTTAGCAACAAGTGCCGGATTCGGAGTGCTCACAACATTCCCAATCGGGCGCTCAATAAAATCAGCATCAACATTTCCTCGAGCATCAGCTTGAGGCTTCAACGGAGCTGAAAATACACGACCGCTACGGGTTAAACCGCTGACGTCAGCAATGTTAACGACAGATGAAGAGGGCAGGGACACCTCTTTCCCATTTTCCACTGCTACAACATTGTAGCGATAAGGGACTGCTTTTTCGGAGGAGTACGATACAGGGTCGGTTGGCTTGATGACGAGAGTAGGAGAAAACTTTTGCTTGCTACCATCATACTTGATGACAACAGGCTCAGGTATCCGGAATACCGGAGAAATTACGTTGACTTCGAGAGCATCTTCGTCAACATTTTTGTTTTGAAGAATCTCAGTGACTCCTTCGTCCAACATCTCTTGAACATCTCTGCGCACCTGGCGACACCCCCTCTGATTGACAGAGCATACTCGACATCTATCGTGATCATGCTCATAATGGCTATAATCACACAGCAAGCGATGCATCTCAACCAGCGATTATCGGATATGACTGACATATTTAACTTTGTACTTGCCAGGACAGCCCTGGACCATGTTAACAGATTTCTCATGCTCGGGCAATGGGTTTTTCTTCACATTCGGACCTACGTCCTCGAAAAACAAAATCCCACTTCTCACAAGGTCTTGCACCTTGGTCTTCAGGGGATAACAATTCTCCACATCATGTCCGGGAGCACCAGAATGATACACACAGTGAAGCTCAGGCTTGTACCACCACTGGGGGTTAGCAGGTACAGCGGGAGGGTCTCGCGGAGTGATTAACTTTCTATCAATCAAAGATGGATAGAGTTCAGCATAAGTCATCGGAATTGGATCAAAGGTGACCCTCTTCCTCTCGTAGCTGGTGCTGGTATTGTTGTTGTTGTTTCGAGGTTGGTAGGCCTGTTGTTGTGGACGATGCTGTTGTTGCTGATATTGCTGAGATTGTTGTTGTTGATAATGTTGGGCTTCTCTGAAAACAGGTGCTATATGAGCCACCTGATGCTGGTTGTTGACTGGGCGAGCAATCTTCCTCTTCACAAGGGTCTTCTCTTGACGTGGGAAGACACATCATGTGCCTCCCCCTCCTTCTTCTTTGCAAAGCTTCCATATCTCTTTGCTGAAGAGCCTTCATCTCGAGTTAAGCGTCCTTCACGGACCCCCTCTTCCAATCCCATCCCCATATTCACCATCTCGGTGAAGTCTGAGGGAGCACTGGCTATCATTCTCTCGTAATAGAATGAACTCAAGGTCTTCAAGAAGATCTTGGTCATCTCTTTCTCCTCTAAGGGTGGCACTATCTGAGCTGCCAATTCGCGCCACCTCTGGGCGTATTCTTTGAAGGTCTCTTTCTCTTTCTGGGACATCGCTCTCAGCTGGTCCCTATCAGGAGCCATATCCACATTGTATTTATATTGCTTGACGAAGGCTTCGCCAAGATCGTTGAAAGAGCGGATGTTCGAACTTTCCAGACCCATGTACCACCGGAGAGCGGCACCGGACAAACTGTCCTGGAAATAGTGGATGAGCAGTTGATCATTATCAGTTTATGTCGACATCTTGCGAGCATACATCACAAGATGACTGAGAGGGCATGTGTTTCCCTTATACTTCTCAAATTCAGGCACTTTGAATTTAATAGGGATCTTCACGTTGGGCACAAGGCACAACTCAGCAGCACTCTTACCAAAGAGGTCCTTCCCCCTCAAAGTCTTCAATTCCTTGCAACGCTCAAGAAATTGGTCTTTCATGTCATCCATTTTCTCATAAACGTCTGGGCCCTCAGATGGTTCAGAATGATAGATGGTATCTTCAACCCTTGGTAAAGTGTGCACGACAGGAGGTGGCACTGAAAGGACCGGGCTAGATGTCGGCAAAGAAGCAAGAGTTAAAGCAAAACCCTCTGGCATGAAATTCGCAGGCATTCCCCACGGGAACCCGACTGGCATAGATGGTGTAAAGTGGGTTGTTGCAGCAAGCACAGTAGAAGTTACGATCTCAGAAATGACCGTCCTCTGGGGAGGAGTTGCAGGTGTTGAAGAAGACTGGCTCTGAGCGGCCAAGAATGACTCCATCAGGGCAGTCAATCTGGCTACCTCCTCTTTCAGCTCGCGGTTCTCTTGTTCCAAATGATCCATCAGTCTTGAAGAGTTGGCTCTGGTGTAATACCGGTGAGTCAGCTTGTCTTTGAAATAAATGAAGAACACAGAGTTAGACCATAGGACAAGAAGCCTGGAGCAAAACCTGCTTATGCACATGATGCATGCAATGCTTGTGCATATGACTTGTTTTTATTTCAGAGGAACTTTAGAGTTCTATATGCAAATTTTGGGAAATATTATACTTTTATCTCATATGGAATCATCCTATCAATAATATATGGAAAATATATTTTTACACCAAAGAAGTACAGCATTGGTAACCAATTACAATATAAGAGAAAAACAACAAGATCAAAATAACAACTTAAGCACATAAACAAAGTAACAGATAAACCAATGGTGGTCTCAAGGCTTGTATTAGATGAATGGAATTGGCCAAGATAACTCAGTCTCAGATAGTGGCATTGTCCAAGTCCTCAAAGCATAGGGAAGTTTCCTATTCTAAGTCCAAAAGTTCAGATCCACTCAAAGGCATGGGCTCAACAGTCCACCAACATATTTTTAGGGTTTTTGTTGTTATTAGGTATTTTAAGGTCTTAAGACCACAAACAGAACAAAATCACATGCACACAATATATACAAGCACAAAGATATGGCTCAAGTGAGCAAAGTGAAGATGAATGAAACATAAACAAGTTGCATGGAATGTAAATGGCAATAAATGATAAAGGTACTAAAATTTAAATTGCATTAATTAAATGACATTTAAAGATAAAACAATAATAAAGAAATGTTAGTCAAATGTTTGTGAAGGAAACCATGGTTTAAGTCATTCTTTGGAGAACACTCAACCATCCACTCACAAGCATGAATCATAAACCAAGACATCATCCATGAGAAGGGCTCCAACTTGGATAAATTAACAAGTATGCCACTAGCTCTCACAAATGGAAAAAAGGTTAAGTCTTCACACAATACCATGAGAGATGGGAGAGTTACAATCTCACTTACAAAAATGATATGCCTTTGGGACAAATTTAGCTCTATGTTAAGTAATTGTAATTGGACTTATGTAGAAGTCACAACTATCTGAGGTCGGGCAATAAAAATATTGGTGTTAATGCATGCTAGATACATGGTACAAAGAACCAAGCTCCTAAAGCATACCACACACATGAAAAAAGAATGAACTTATCTCAATCAAGCTCATGTTGATTCATCTGACATAAGGTCATTGATGAATCAACTAGCCATTGATTATCTAAGAAATCATTGGTCAATGAAGGATTGGGGAAGAAGGGGGATGAAGACGAAGAGATGAAGTGAAATAGAAAATGAAATCCCAAATTGATCAAGGAAGGAATTTCATTTGATCAATACTATCCATTCATTTTGAGGGATGAAGTTCACACTTCATCAACCCCCTAAATCCAATAGTATTGATCAAATAGAAGTTCAAATTAACCATGACCAAGGACAAACAAAAGGTGAAACAACACAAGGTCAACCAAATAGCTCCACATAATTTTTAAACATTTAAATAATTAAAAATCAATTTAAAAATGAAATAAAATGCATTTTGAAAGGGGCAAAACCTCAAATCCCTTCTAATCACCAAATAAATGGCCAACGGATGTATCCTAGGTCAACAAGGTCAAAAGACCTTAGACAAAAAAATTGAGAATTTTTGGAAAGTCATAAGTATTTAAAAATAATTAAAAACAAGTAAAAAACTATTAAATTCACAAAAAGTATCAAATATAATCCAAAAAATGATTTTAGTATAAAATGTGGAAGAGGAAATTATTTAAAGATTTTTGGTGAAAGTCCCATATTTTTTGGATCAAAATTGATATTATTATGAATTTAACAAATATGAGTTATTTAAAATAATAATCCGAAAATAAAATAAAATAGAAAAAACAAGGGCCATCAGATCTCCCTTATTAATTGAGGTGGCAGATATGATGGCCACGCACGTGCAATCCATGGCGCACCCTGGTCAATGCGCAACAAATGTGGTAATCAAAACCAAAGGCCAAGATTATAAGCCATGGACCATATCAGATGACCTGGATCTCTCCAGCGTATCACCGGATCCCTATATCCGGTCATCTTCTTCAGGGGCCTCCACCGAACTGGTCCAACTGAAAAGTTCACCAAAATGAAGGATCCATACATGGTTTTAAAGAGAAAATCAAGGGGAGCACGAATCTGACCTCCATTTCTTCCAATTCTCACCATACTAAGAGATATGTGGAATTGAAAAATGAGGTGGATGAACTGAGTTGTTTCTATTTGACCTTAAAGCAACTCAATCTTGTTGCCTACATTGATAGGACTTCAGCCAACCAAAAATTAAGAAAAATGATGGTGAATTGAGGGAGAATCGAAGGAGGAAAGTTCAAGAAAATTCACCTTTTATTTGCAGTGATGAAGCTCGATCTCAATTCTAATTCACTTGGCCTTGCTTCTACTAGCTTGCGGGAGATGATTTGGATGCAAAAAGGCTTTGAATCCTTGGAGTTTCAATTCCAAAATAGAATTGGAATCAAAACTCGATTTCCAAAGAAACCTTCAAGGTATTTTACCAATGGAGGTTGGGAGAATTTGCATATCAAAGCTTGGGCCAAGGGTCCTTAATTCTAAGTCAATAGACATGTATTTATAGCCTTGTGAATTCATTTCCACACACTTCAAAAAAGTTGGTCAAAAATAGTAACTTGGTGTGCATGGTTGCACGGGCATGCATTAAGGCCCAAATGATGATTGCAAAAGCTCCAAATTCCTTCACACTTGATATTGAACTCACTTCATGAAACCATGCAATGTTGGTTGAAAAATGAGCACAAAAGTTTCCAAATAGGGACATGCAATGCACCCATGCGCAAGTCCCTCAAAATTAATCCAAATGCCATGATCTTGGACCCTTTGGAAAGCTAGCATGAAAAGAACAACTTTGATGTTGAAACTTTTTCCATTTGAAGCTTGGATCATGATTAATTTTGGTGTGGAAGTTGGAAGAATCAAACATAGTTGAAATTGTTCTAAGTTAAAAGTTAAATGACCCCTTTTTCCACCCTGAATAACTCATTCTATGAGATTCAAATGACTTTGGTTGCTTCTTCAAAGTTGTATCTATTTCAATCCTATTCAATTTGGTAACAAATTTGACACCATTTGAATCTTGCATGAGGGAGTTATGGATTTTATAAGTTGAGGAAAATTGCTTGTTCAATTATTATGGCCCAAAATGACCTATAATGTATCCTCTTGGTACATGCCATTGAAAGTTAAATTTTACCTTTATAAAAGAATAAAAGTTGTATAAGACATATTTAAATTTATCATGAAACTTAGATTATCTTCATATCATAAAAATTGAGCAAGTTATGGTCCTTGGAAGTTGACCTTCTATCTAGAGCATAGACAAAATGACCTATAATCTTTCACCATAAAAAAGGACTTTCCAAGAAAAATTAGATCTTTATGCCAAAATAAAAGTTGTTTGGAATGTTGTAAAGAGTAACTTTTATCTTGGAAGAATTTTCATATGACAAAAATTGTAGGAGATAGGGTCTAGGGAATCCTAGATTTGATCAGTTGACTTCTCTAGTCAACCTCCTTGAACCAACTTGCAAACTTGAAGTTACTTTGCTCTTTGGGGCTCATGGGAGAATCATATATGCTTGATATGAAGTATAATGGAGTATCTTTAATATTTTTGACCAAATGTTGAAGAAACTTGCTGAGGAAGACATACAAGATACCCATATGAATTAGGGTTTCCAAGGCAAACAAGCTTCAAACTCTTGATGAACTCTTGATCAAATTGATAAATAAAGAACATGGGGATCCATATATGATGCTTATAAAAATTGTGAACCTTTGATAACTTGATACCTTGTACTGAGGGTCTAAAATCCTAGATATGAGCTTGATCATGCATAGGTGGATGCATACACTACCTACAAAAGAAATAAAACTATGCTAACATATTTTTTGGTATTTTAGTTAGTGAACAAAGAAAAATAAAGTAGGATACAATCAAATATGCTTGGTGATCTCTCCAAATGCAAACCCAATTAATGAGGGGTGAGGAGGATACCAAGGCGTGATCCCAAAGTCAATGCAAATGATGAGATGGTGTAGCAGGGTTTCGTTACCATTAGAGATATTGACTAAATCCAAGGTAAACCATACAAGTCGAGTCGCCACCGCACTTCTATTTATCCAATGGAATGGTTAGAAAGCGAATAAAAACCTAAAAGTTTTACCAAATAAAAAACTAGTAAAAATGTCAGAGATCTGGGTAAGGGGGTTGGTTATGCAATGGGAAGGTTTTAAGCACCCAAAACATCCTAGGTACTCCTAGGGAGCCCTTTTCACACTTGTTGTAAGGTTGGTATTTTGTGAAAAATTGTTTGTGCAAACATGATTGAAGAGATGAGAAGAGAATATATAAGTTATTTACATTTTGTGTTTGGATGGATAAACTCATTGCCTACGTACCATCTTAAAAAAGATTAGGATCAAAACCTCGTAGTTCGGGGTAAAAATCTCAAAAAGAGTTGGTAAATTAATTGGTCCAAAAACCTTAAGGTCTTTTGTTATCCAAGGGAGAAAACTCAACCCAAAACCGCAAATCCACCATGTGAGGATAGCTTCAACATGCTAGTGAGGGGTTAACCCTATAATAAGCATGGAAGACTCATTTTCCATCACTAAGGATATAGGTGAACATTACATCTACCTCAAGGGTAATTCAAACCTAATAGCTAAAGGTTATGAAAAGAGTTTGATTAAGAGAGTGGCCATTGAAACCACAAAGAAAAGTATTTGAGTGGGTTATATTTACGAATGAGAAGTATTTACAAAAACATAGTCAAAGTGGATTAAAGATTCTATTCAAAATAAGTGTTATGAAAAGAAAGTTTGAAAATCAAAAGCATAAGGCTTAGGTTTCTAATGTTGAAAACAAGTGTTAAATGTTTGCACAAAGGTTTTGGCTTGGGTTAGAGTGGAGAGAAGAAGAAGAATGGCTAAAGTCGTAATCATACAAGAGATAGGGGATAAGAGAACAAGACCACAAATGGAGTTCCTCTCTTGAGATCATATTGATGATCCAAGTAGCTCTCATTCTTTGTAATAAGCAATCACATAAGCATAAACTCAAGCAATCAACAATCAAATGAACTCTTGGAAAGCTCCTCAAGGTATTTTGGATCCCTCTCTCTTAGAAGCTCATGGTAATGGTTCCTTAATTTGAATCAAGTTGGAATCCCTAGCACAAGAACACACACATTAAAAGGTTCTAGCAAACAAACATGGAATGGACAAGAGAGAGTTTAGAAGTTGGTCCTTTTAAATTCATTTTCAACATTAAGCATTCTAAAGGCCCAATGCCTAGTTGCTCTTTGACTTTTATAGCACTCTAAAGGCCCAATGCCTAGTTGCTCTTTGACTCCAAATTTGCATAGGGAATGTCCTAAAGTGTAAGTCCACTTGTCCAATTCTTTGCATTTGGTCCACAACAATTAAAACAAAACACAAACACAAATGATATATACACAATTATGTGCTCAAGTGAGCAAAAGGCAAATTGCATTAACATAAACATGTGCTCAAGTGAGCAAAGGAAAAAGCAAATGAATAATATGTACAAGAATAGTAAATTGCATAAAAGTAAAGTGCAAAAAGTAAATGTTAATGGTTAATGGTTAGTGTTAGTAGTTAGTGTGCCATAAGGAAAATTTAGCGCTATGTTAAGCAATCGTAATTGGACTTATGTAGAAGTCACAACTATCTGAGGCCGGTCAATAATAATGTAGGCAACAACACAAGTTAGAAGTCTTGATTAGTGAACCAAGTTCCAACAACTTGCCATGCCAAAAAAAGAAGAAGATAAATGATCTTGTATTGGTTTAAGCCTTTTGTATGATTTAGCAAGCAACCTATCCTTAATACAAATCCATTCACTAGATCATTTGATCAAGATGAATTGGATTTGGATTAAGGAAGATTAAACCTCCCTAATCAATGCTAACTTATCAACCTTTAACTCATTGATCAAAAGGAAAAGAAGAAGAAGAAGGAGGAGATGAACAATGGAAATGGAAATGAAAAGAATAAAAATGCATTAAATGAAATAGGATGTACCAATCAACCAGTGTTGACCAATGACATTAAGGATCATGGTCAAACAATCAAAAACAGAAATGAGATGAAGATTGGAAGTCAAGACATGAACAAAATATTTTTGGCATTTTTAATATTAAAAATAAACTTGAATTAAAAATATTAAAGAAAGGTCAAACTTCAAAATCACTTCAAATCAACTTTTGAAAGTCCAAGTGATTTATCCCAAGTTCAACAAGGTCAAACAAAGTTTGACAAAAAAATTCAGCATTTTTAAAAGTCAGAAACTATTTTTAATCAATTAAAAATGAATAAAAATAACCTAATTGAACTAAAATCTCAAATAAATCTCAAATTAATTAAAAAATTGATGAGAATATTTTTCATAGATCCATCATCATTCAAATAGATTGAGAAAATATTTTTGCATTTTTTGAATATCAAAAACTATTTAAAATGAATTAAAATGACCAGAAAAGAGAAAATTCACAAAAAATATCAAATGATGAAATAAAAAATATTAAAAGTCATTTTTAGAAACTAGAATTAAAAAGAGAAATAATGCAATTGGTCCGATATTTTTTGGATTAAAAATGAGATAGTTATGAATTTTTGAAGTTAAATGAAATAAAAGAAATAAAATGGAAATTAAGAAAAATGAGAAAAAGGAGAGGCGTCTGATCAAGCCTCATTAATTGACGTGGCTGATCAAACGCTCCACAAGTGAACGCTTACCATGTACATGAGTCAAGGCGTGGTACCATGCATTAAATGGAGTCAAACATAACAAGGGCCAGGATTAGATCGTGGGAAGCGCATCCAATGGTCCAGATTTGATCTGGCAAAGAGACGGTGGCCAGCGCCACCGTCTTCTCCGGTGAGCTCCGGCGAGGGCAAAAAAACACAGGGGTTCAAATGCTCACCAAAATGGACGATCTAGGCATCAATCGAAAGAGGAAGTGATGTACATCACTCCTATACCACTCACTTCTACTCTAGATTCCTGTTAAGAGAGAAATCAGAGATGGAAGCTTGATGGTGTTTATTATGAACTTGCATAATTTTGAAAATTGAGCATACAGCAATGATGCCTCTATAGAGAGGACTTCAGACAACATAATATCAAGACCAACAGATCAAAGAATAAGGAGTTTCGAAGAAAAAACCAGTTGATGAACACCTTTGAATTGTGAAGCTTTGAGTCACTTTCCTTGCTTCCTTTTGCCAAACAGAACTTAAATGGACTAGATGATGAAGGTTTAGGAACTTTTGATCTGAAGATTCAACCAAATTCAATTGAATTTCAGATCTGAAATTTTGAAGAAAATATGAGCTTAGTTCCTTTGGTATGGGTGGGAATTGATTTCTGTAGAGCTTTAGGCGCCTTTAGGTTCGTTTAGAATGAATCTGAGCAGCTCTATTTATAGCACAAAGTGATGCAAGGCATGTAGAATTCGTGTGCATGAAGTGAGGGGGCCTCCATGCATGGGCCTGTACAGGCGCATGGAAGGCCCAAATGCAATGGCAAATGAGTGTTCAGATGTAAGCAAGATGAAATGGACGTGTACATGTGATTGAATTGGCTTGTGTAATGAGTTTCAACATGTTATGCATAAATGAGCCTAAAACTTCACCTCTTCGAAAATGCCAATTATAAAATCCAAACATAAGCATATGGGTAATGGTTAGAAAGGTCTTGACATAAGGAACAAATTTTATGTTGGACAAAAACTCATTTGAAGTG
This sequence comes from Lathyrus oleraceus, assembly GCF_024323335.1. Classification (NCBI taxonomy): domain Eukaryota; kingdom Viridiplantae; phylum Streptophyta; class Magnoliopsida; order Fabales; family Fabaceae; genus Lathyrus; species Lathyrus oleraceus. The sequence continues at coordinate 81,548 of NW_026112578.1, forward strand.
TGGAAATTTATGAAAACACACCATGAAGTTCATAGTGCAAAACATGCCTTTGAGAATTTTGTCAAATTGAACCAACTTCAAGCCCTTCTATTTTGATGATGCAAGCCTTAAATGAAAAACCTCCAACATCAAAGTTGTATATCTTTTCAAGACAATAAAAATGGACTTAAATTTTGCATCATTTGGAGTTTTGATGAAGAAGTTATGGGCACTTGAAGTTGGACTTTTTTGCCTTTCAATGCATTTGGTCCAAAGTGACCTATAATGTTTTTCATTATCACATGTATTTCTTTTGAGATTATGAAATTTTTTTCAACATAACATTTGAATTAGACACAATAAGCTTTCCAATGCATTTGATCCCACCTCAAAAGCATGAATGAGTTATGTTCTTGGGAAGTTGACCCAAAATTAGGGTTTCAGTCCAAATGACCTACAATGTCTTGGAATGGGATATGACCTTCCATGCTTCAAATAAATTTTTTATGAACATGAAAGTTTTTCATATTGTCCTTAAGAACATTTTTTTTCTTGGGGTCATCTCCATTTGACCAACACACAAAAATTTAGGTCTCAGTGCATTGCAAAATAGTCAGATGAATTGACTGATCAACTTCTCAAGTCCACAACTCATATCTTGATGAATTGATGATTGAGGACACTCAAATAAGCTCAAATATGCATGAAATGATGAATTATATAACTTCCCTTGATTGTATTTGACCATGGTTTGAGGTTGCTTTATTAGCAAGGCATTGTGGGTGACCAGATGAATTAGGGTTTCCTTGAGGAACAAACCTCAAACCCTTTGACTTGCTTTGATCAAAATGATGAATTGAGATGCTAGGGAAGCATATTTTATGCATGAGAGCTTTGGGAACCATTTCCATGCTTGCCTTCATCTCCTCTTGGCCATATCATTGCACAAAGGACCACCTAGAAGCTTTGGGCCTTGTGATTGCTCAAGCTACAAACAAGAAATGTTAGTGGCATATTTTTGTGCTTTTGGTTAGTAAATAAAAATGAGAAAGAAATGATATATAATTCAAGCATGCTTGGTGATCTCAAACCTACTCACAAGAGGTCCCACCCAAAGGCAAGGGAACCCAGATGCTTATGATCCTTGAGGCTTTGCAAATGAAATGTTATGATGCCATGAGGGATCTTAGGGTCAAAATTGGGGTCTTACAGATGCCCCTATTTAAGGTCACTAATTTTATGCACAATTGAGAATCAGTTCGACTGGTCTGTCTGTAAATCCAAAAATTTATTTTGGCTGATATTTTAGCCTTATGCAGTATGGAATGCATGTTATGCTATGCAGGGATGCAACAGTTATGATGAATGTATTGAATCACAAATTCAGGGTCAAAATCACGGTGTGACAGTTGCCCCTATTTAAGTATCTTCAACCAGAGAATATGAAGCAGTGCACTCTTCATATGATCATAGCGGAAGATAATTAAATACCAAGAAGGCCTGGATTTTGACCCTGCATGCACATGGCATGATATGATATGTTATGCATGGGTATGGGACTCTTTTTTTATTTTGATGATGATTTTGATATGCTATAGATATGATGAACTCTAGCAAAAAAATTTATGATGGATGATAAACAGACTTGTGAAGAATGATGGAAATATACGGTAAATGTGGCTCACGAAAAACAAAAAATGTAGGTAGAAATTCACTAGGGATAACAATCTTGCTGGAGGAAAGACAATTGGGGAATATGCAAAGAGATTTTAACAACAAGTTCATACATGACCTGACAACACCAGAATATTCAAAGAATTTTCAACAACAGGTTCAAACATGGCCTGATAACACTTGAATATTCAAAGAGTGCTCAATTAATATGTTCAAACATGACCTGGCAGCATTTGGAAACATACAAAGAAGGTTTGAATAACAGGTTTATACATGACATGATGACAGTTTGAATATCAAGGAAAGTTTAGTCAACAGGTTCATACATGACCTGATAACACAGGAAAATATCAAAGAATTCCATGAATAGGTTCATACATGACCTGACCATTGGAATATTCAACAATAACAGGTTCAAACATGGCCTGGCAATTCTATGGGATATCAAAAGGTTCCATCAACAAGTTCAACACATGACCTGACAATACTGGAAAATATACAAAGAAAGTTCCATCAACAGGCACATACATGACCTGACAGCATTGGAAAATTTAAATTGTTTCAACAACAGGTTCAGACATGACCTGACAATGCTGAAAAATCAAGGAAAGTTCAATCAATAGGTTCATACATGACCTAAACATTAGGATATTTAAAAAAAGTTTCACTCACAGATTTACACATGACCTGCCAACACTTGGGAAAAAATCAAAGGGAGTTTTATCAACAGGTTTATACATGGCCTGACGACACTGGAAAGAAAGTATATTTGTAGGTTCATATGTGACCTGACAATTCTGGAGGTTTCACAGAGATTTTAACAATAGGTTCATATGTGACCTAACAACACTAGAAAACCCAAAAAAAAAACTTCAACAACAGGTTCATACATGACCGGACAATATTGGAAAACATACAAAGCAAGTTTCATCAACAGGTTCATACATGACCTGACACTTTAGAATACATCTGACAGTTATGGATATTTCTCACAAGAAATTCATTCGGTCAAAGATTTTGGAGATTCCTAATAGGGAATTTATGCAAAACAAAGATAAACATGAGTCTTTTTATGAGTAGATTATCCACGTAAAAGGCTACAATGATTCTTTACAGAGAAATCAAATAAAACCAACATCATTGGAGTTTTCTAACACGAAAAACCTCCAAGCTTCTAGGAATTCCTCAAGATGATGAGTGATACATAACTTTCACATAACCATCAGGAAAGACAGGGAAATCAAACTTTATGTACCTGCCAACAACAATTGGACTTTGACCGTAAGCAATGGATTACAACCAACTTTTAACGGATTTTGCCAACAACAATTGGACTTTACTAAGGGCATTGGTAAAACAAATACCGGTTATAATAGAGTTTTCCTGCGAAAAATGAACTATAGTTTAAGGACACCAAACAAAATTAGACTTTGAGGTGAACTGCCAAACGAGAACTGGACCTAAAGGATAGATGACTAGACAAGAACTAGTGTTTTGTCTTTTGTTTTTGTTTTTGTTTGTCAGACGAGAACTGAATTTTAAATATCATACTAGACGAGAACTGACTTTTTCTGATTTATTGTCAGACGAGAACTGACTTTTTTTATGATTTATTGTTAGACGAGAACTGAATTTTTTTATGATTTATTGTCAGACGAGAATTAACTTTAAAATGGCTTATTATCATACGAGAATTGACTTTAAAATAGGCTACCAGACAGGAACTGGTTTTGAACATAAAATTGACTACCAGACGAGAACTGGAGTTAGAAATAAGCCACCAGATAGGAACTGGTTTCAATAAAAGGCTACCAGACGTGAACTGGTTTTAAAATTGACCGTCATACGAGAATTGACTTTTTAATGGTCTACCAAACAAGAATTGGTCTTTGATGTTTGTTCTTGCATGCTATAGGCATATGCTCAATGAATAAGATGATATGCATGCTTAACACTAGAGCAAAGGGACATGATTAATGCATGAGAACAAGTTATGCAATGAATCAAAGGTTTCCAAAGTTCCCTTATGTGGGTAATGGATGAAATGTCTCTTTTGTAACAAAGCTTCTTTTGAAAGGCAAAAGGTTATTTTATAGGGTGATAGTATGATTCCCCGACACTCGTCTTGAACTTAACAGTTGCTGACATATGGCATAAGATTGAGCAGCTTGAAGGCAAGTATATGACTTGCCCCTCTGTGGCTTATCTTGCCCTAGTATGTTGGGTCTTTGAAGAGGTTTTCCTGGACAGAAGATTGGAAACAACTTTCCATGACCTTGAGGTGGTCGGCCCCAACGTTTGAATCTTTGAAGCGGTGGTACGCCCCTGATTAACCAAATCTTAGAATGAGAAGCTTCTGATTGACCAACTTTGGAGAGATGGGCTCATTGAGCTCTTTGTGGTGGCTCGCCCTAGTGTGAGTCTTGAAATGATTTGATCTTGACTAGTCGACTCTTAGGGTGATTGGCATGAGATTAGCTGAATCTCAAAGTGATTTTCCATTGGCTAAACTTCTTGCACTTGATAAAGTTCCTCAACTGACTGCATATTATTGGGACTCCTTTGATGTTAAATGATTACTTGTAGTTAAAATAATCCATTCAAGAATGGTAACTTTAATGCAGTTCTTATGCAAAATAAAAAATTTGTTGAATCAATTCGGTGAAAGACAGTGAACGAGTCAATGATCAGAATATAATATTGATCTAGTCATTCACAGTGTGCAAGGTGATGTGATCAGAATAAATGATTAACAAAGATCTTTCGGATTTAGGTTAACACAACCTTGTTGTAGTATGCTTTCATAACAAACCTTGCCTCAATTAGGTCTTTTAATGGTTGTAACGTGGTCTGGTTCACAATTTTTTGAAACAAAGGATATAAGGCTCAAATTTTAGTTTTAACCCACCCCTTCTTCTTTATGATCTCCAGTTCCTACGTTCAGCTAATTGACACACGCATTCGACTTCCTAGAGGATTCAATGGTGTAAGATAAGGACTCAAGATGAGATTTTCATGAATATGGCAGTCACCTTATTTTGATTATGTTTTTGTTGAGGATTTTAGTGACCTCTTTTGATTGATTTTTATCCTTAATTTTTCCTGGACCGCTTCTTTGAAGCTTTCGGTCCATCGAGATGCCCTGGTTTTTGCCTAAGTTGCCTCTTTTTTTGGTTCAACTTAGCGGGCTTTTTTTTTATATATTCTTTTTTGAAAGATTGTGACTGGCGTGTTATTGGTTGGTGAGGATCAACCATTATAATTTCTCTTGGTTTTTTCATGACTTCTTCAACACTTTTGAGGTGTGTGAAGAGGAATATATGGTTGAACCTCTTCGAAGGGTGTTTTCTCTTGCAATTTGAATGCAAAGTCAAGTTAACTGAATGAACTACCATGCCCCGGGTTAAAAATCAATGGTTTTAATTTAGAAAGAAACACCAACTTCTAGGCTCAAAGTTGTTGACTAGCGATTAACTCCTTATCTCTTCAGTGTTTCGGGATTTGAAACAATGCCTTACATCATCGACAAAGTTCTACTCGAAAGCATATTATAACAATTTTGGGTGTTTTGTTTTCATCATCCTCCTTCCAATATTTTCTTAAACATAAGTTTGATAAAAAGGTGAATGGGAGAAGATTCGATATTGCCTTTTTTTTCATAAATGAAGGGGAAATAGTAAGAGTGAATACGAATGGATTGATTCAAAATTCATGAACACTTCAATAATATTACCATTAAAAACAACAATTTTTAAAAACAAGTGGCATCTAACGGACAAAAGAAAAAAATACAAATGCAAAATGATAACAATGTCCCATGACTGCCAATGTTGAGGATGACTTCATGTATGATCCACTAACTTTAGGAGATGCCCCTTGAGGTCTTTGCACTTATCAGAGCGAGAGTTTGGTGTTCACCACCAAGTTTCCTTCTCGAAAGGCTATGTACTTCTTATCAATCAATTGTTGTACTTTAGCTTTAAAGGCTATGCAGTCCTCAGTCGAATTCCCTATTGATCCTTCATGATATCCACATTGCACATCTGGATCATACCCAGGTAGGTATGGTTGTGGCAACAACTTTGAAGATTTAGGATCCACCAATGAGCTTTAAATCAAAGGCTGTAGAACCTAACTATATGACATGGGAATTGGATCAAGAGGAGCATGCCATCTTTCCAAGTTGTTACGAGTCCTATGTTGGCTTTGATATCCTCGACATTGGGCTTGTTGATTTGAATAAGGAGTGGTCCAAGGTTAATGGTATGACACTCTAGGAATTATTGGTTGCCTATAAGGATAGCATGGTGATGGAAATGGTGACCGCTGAAAAGATGAAGGACCATAAGGTTTTGACGGTGCACCATGATAATACTCAACATCTGTCATGACTGCATTTATTACATTATCTTCTTCCTCTTGGGAGCTGCTGAGGGATTCTGTCCCACTAGATTGACGGCTCGAGGTGTCTTGGATTCTTCCATTTTTAAGGCTGCTCTCGATGCGTTATCCAACTTTCACTAGGTAATAGAAGCTTGATGACACAATGCCCACCATTCTTTTGAAGTATGAGCTTTGCAAGGTATCCATAAACATGTCAACTAATTCTTTCTATAAGAGTGGTGGTTGCACTTGGGCTGCAAATTCTCTCCATCATTGTGCATATCCTCTGAAGAATTCCTTTCTTTTTTGAGATAAGCTCTGCAACTGCCTCATATCTGGAGCTATGTCCAAGTTATACTTGTACTGCTTCAAAAAGGCGTTGGCTAAGTTTTCCTATGACTAAATATGGCTTCTTTCCAGTTTCATGTACCAACTTAATGATGCCCCACTCAAACTATATTGAAAATAATGAATCATCAACTTATCATCGTGGGTATAGGAAGTCATTTTTCAACAGAACATCACCAAATGGTGCCTTGGGCAGCTATCCCATGTGTACTTTTCAAAGTTTGATACTTTGAATTTTGAGGGAATAACCAGGTCTAGCACCAAACACATGTCATCAATTTTCAACGTGCTAAAACCTTCCACAACCTTCAATCGTTTCTCAAGATCACGACCTATTTCAGTGACTTCAGCCACTTGAGAATGCTTTATTCATGTCATCAGACATGGATTCTGAAATTTGGGAACATTCCTTGTGAAGTGAGGACCCTCTTCATCAATATGAACAAATGGGTTTTTCTGCCCCATGTGGACCTCATTGGATATCGGGATATGCACCGACTGAAGTTGAGTAGGAACTTGTTGAGGAGCATAGTCAGGGGGGAGATCATATGTCGGGTTAGTCAGCACGGTAAAGCCTTATGGGGGACCAATATTATCCGCAACAACATGCTAAAGATTTGACATATTTACCACAACTTTCAACATCAGGGTTACCTGGCCTTTGAAGTTATATATATTCCCTCTTACCTCTGCTTGATTTTGTTTCAAATGCTCAAATGTCCTTCAACACCTACCACAGGTTCAATATAGTGCCAGGAAATCACCTGACAGATTATAGACAATGGATGAATGAGTTTTTTTTGTATTTTGTCTGGAAAATGACATGCATTCTGATGAGATGCAATGGAATGTGAATGAATGCAATGCAAGCCATGTATATTTGTTTTTTTTCAATACACAGGTTCAAAATTCCGAGGTAGTGATGAATTTGATTACTTTCCAAGAATAGGTTCTCATTGGGTATGATATTAAGGGTAGAATGATTCCCAGAGTCATGGATATATTAGACTGTTTGTTGCCTGTGGCAACTTACTTGACATGTGTTAACTCCATCCAAAGAATCTACTCTAAGTGAGGTTCTCGCATCGATCCAACGAGAAATTCATCTCGCGGAACCACACTACGCAACCATCATTCCTAGTTGGCTGAAGGATTAAGGTTCTATAAATGGTCCTTAAAGTCATGGATCCTAATGAAAATATTGAAGCTTACGACAACTTACTTGTTGGGAGACGACATCCTCCACATGATCTACTCTAAGTGAGGTTCTCGCACCGACCCAACGAGAAATTCATCTCGCAGACCCGCATTACTCAACCATAATCCTTATCTTATGTTTTTACTCGAGACTTAGGTAGAGAGTCTTTCCCACAAGGTTTGTAATCAGAGTATCCAAGTACCAAAGCATAATGGAACCAATACTAAAGATTATATCAATATGACAATAAAGACAACAAAAGCAATTAAGAAAAGACACACAAGTAAACAAAAAAAGGCAAATAAACGATCTAACTAGGCTTGACTCCCTTAAGGAAATATCTTTTCCCAACAAAGTCGATATATGTCGCACCTCAAAAAATGAGAACACGACTAAGCGAAGCGCAATCGCACGCTCGTGGAATGGACTGAACAGAGTCGCCACCGGACTTTATTTGTTCCTAAAGAGGGAAAGAGAAAATATCGATAAAACCCCTAAAAGAAAGGATAAGATATGGTCATCGCATCCAATATCAGGGTTCAGGAGTCGATTACGCGAGGGGAAGGTATTAGCACCCTCACGTCTGTTGTACTCAACGAAACCCTTAGGTTAGTTGTATGTGTTAGTGTTAGCTTAGAAATGTTAGACTTATCAAGTTATTAGGAGGGAAAGAAGAATATGATCAGAAGAAAGTAGAAAATGTTTTTGGATTTTTTTGCAAAGAAGGGGACTAAACCTAAGTTTTTTACTAATGTGCCTGACAAGATTTCGCAATCCTGCTCCTACATATCTCAATAGAGAACTCAAGGCACACGTAGTTCTGGGTAGAAAATGTTTGTTTGTTGGTCGATTTTAGCGAAAGCTATCTTGTATTAATCAACGTGAAATATTGTTTTTCCCAAAACAGATGAGGAGAGGACGTATACATCACATCGAATAGATTTATAAATCAACATTCAGAAAAACGTCACTTATATCAACTCAACAATTGTGGATAAAGCATTGCTTGCATAATCTTAAGACAATATGTCTTTGTTTATGAAAAGGTTTTTCTGACCAAACGCACGACGACGAAAAAGAGTTGATTGGTTGAAAATCTTTTGGGTTGGAAGACGAGTATTTATGACTTGCAAGCTTTTACGACTTGGTCTAATACTGGGACTACGCTTGGACCTTTCACTCAGGTAATCTTTTTCTTCCAATTATTAAGAAAAGGGGTTGATATTTACAAGTGTTTTGAAGGGAAGACGGACACTTATGGCTTGTAAGCTCTTACACTTGGGCTTATCATTCGGGACTACTATGGTCATTTCACCCCAGGTAGTCTTTTCTTCCAATTTAGTTATGAAAATTGTTTGAAGTGATTTGAGGGTAATTGAA
>NW_026112579.1:0-19246 GCF_024323335.1 Lathyrus oleraceus
TATTTTTTAATCTATGTAACTTATGTTAATTGTTTAATTATCAGAATATAGAAGATGACATTTTATGTTCTTAAGGATATAAGTATATATTTAATTAATTTTGATGTTCAATACATATCCTTCTAAACTATTTAATGTCAATGTTTGTTACTCATTACATGTTTGATTGATTTATATAATTGAGGATGTACTTAATACAAATATTTAGCTTACATTACTTAATAGAAATCTCTGGTTCATAATAAGTTTATGATCGTATAAACAAAATACAAAGGGTAGAAAAATACGTACTGCTGAAAAATTGTCATATTTTCCTTTTTTTTTCTATCTTTTATGAGTAATTTTGTTTCTTATCTATCAAATGTTAGGATTATGAGGATCTCACAATAATAAACGTGGTGCTAGTGTAACACTGGAAAACATATTGAGTTGCTTTCCTTTATACCATACTGTCTCATTTTAAATTTGTTGTTATTATTCTATTTTCTTTTTTTCTTTTTCATTTTCTAGTAATTATTCTATCTTATTTTTTTATTTTTCATTTTCTACTTATAATTAGTATTTTAGCATATTTTTTAATTTGTATAACTTATGTTAATTGTTTAATTATCAGAATATAGAAGATGACATTTTATGTTCTTAAGGATATAAGTATATATTTAATTAATTTTGATATTCAATACATATCTTTCTAAACTAGTTAATATCAAGGTTTGTTACTCATTACATGTTTGATTGATTTATATAATTGAGGATGTACTTATTAGAAATATTTAGCTTACATTATTTAATAGAAATCTCTGGTTCATATTCACTTTATGATTGTATAAACAAAATACAAAGGGTAGAAAAATACGTACTGCTGAAAAATTGTCATATTTTTTTTTCTATCTTTTATGAGTAATTTTCCTTCTTTTCTATCAAATGTACAGATCAAGTGATTTCTGATATAGGTTGATCTTTTGAAGGTTACACATCTCTACCTTTTTTTTTTGTCACCCTATTCATCTGTGTTTCCTCTAATTTTCAATTTTATTCTTGCAACACCAATGATTATGATAGGGTTTTTCGTATTGTTTTTATGAGATTGAGATGTTTGTTAGGATTATGAGGATCTCACAATAATACAGGTGGTGCTAATGTAACATTGGAAAAATGATTGAGTTGGTTTCCTTTGATACATACAGTCTCATTTTCATTTTCTTGTAATTATTCTATTTTCCTTTTTTCTTTTTCATTTTCTTGTAATTATTCTTTTTTCTTTTTCATTTTCTACTTATAATTAGTATTTTAGCATATTTTTTAATCTGTATAACTTATGTTAAATGTTTAATTATCAGAATATAGAAGATGACATTTTATGTTCTTAAGGATATAAGTATATATTTAATTAATTTTGATGTTCAATACATATCTTTCTAAACTATTTAATGTCAATGTTTGTTACTCATTACATGTTTGATTGATTTATAGAATTGAGGATGTAATTAATACAAATATTTAGCTTACATTACTTAATAGAAATATCTGGTTCATAATCAGTTTATGATTGTATAAACAAAATACAAAGGGTAAAAAAATATGTATTGCTGAAAAATTGTCATATCTTCCTTTTTTACTAGCTTTTATGAGTAATTTTCTTTCTTATCTATCAAATGAACGGATTAAAGTGATTTCTGATATAGGTTAATCTTTTGAAGGTTATACATCTCTAACTTGTTTATTTTGTCACTCTATTCATTTGTGTTTCCTGTTATTTTCAATTTTATTCTTGCATCACCAATGATTATGATAGGGTTTTTCGTATTGTTTTGATGAGATTGAGATTTTTGTTAGGATTATGAGGATCTAAAAATAATAAACGTTGTGCTAGTGTAACACTGGAAAACTTATTGAGTTAGTTTCCTTTATACCATACGGTCTCATTTTAAATTTGTTGTTATTATTCTATTTTCTTTTTTTCTTTTTCATTTTCTTGTAATTATTCTATTTTCTTTTTTTCTTTTTCATTTTCTTGTAATTATTCTATTTTCTTTTTTTCGTTTTCATTTTCTACTTATAATTAGTATTTTAGCATATTTTTTAATCTGTATAACTTATGTTAATTGTTTAATTCTCGGAATATAGAAGATGACATTTTATGTTCTTAAGGATATAAGTATATATTTAATTAATTTTGATGTTTAATACATATCTTTCTAAACTAATTAATGTCAAGGTTTGTTACTCATTACATGTTTGATTGATTTATATAATTGAGGATGTACTTATTTGAAATATTTAATAGAAATCTCTGGTTCATATTCACTTTATGATTGTATAAACAAAATACAAAGGGGAAAAAAATACGTACTGCTGAAAAATTGTCATATTTTCTTCTTTTTTTTTCTATCTTTTATGAGTAATTTTCATTCTTATCTATCAAATGTACAGATAAAGTGATTTCTGATATAAGTTGATCTTTTGAAGGTTACACATCTCTACCTTTTTATTTTGTCACCCTATTCATTTGTGTTTCCTCTTATTTTCAACTTTATTCTAGCCTCACCAATGATTATGATATGGTTTTTCGTATTGTTTTGATGAGATTGAGATGTTTGTTAGGATTATGAGGATCTCACAATAATACAGGTGGTGCTAATGTAACACTGGAAAAATGATTGAGTTGGTTTCCTTTAATACATACAGTCTCATTTTCATTTTCTTGTAATTATTCTATTTTCCTTTTTTCTTTTTCTTTTTCTTGTAATTATTCTTTTTTCTTTTTTCTTTTTCATTTTCTACTTATAATTAGTATTTTAGCATATTTTGTAATCTGTGTAACTTAATTTAATTGTTTAATTATCAGAATATAGAAGATGACATTTTATGTTCTTAAGGATATAAGTATATATTTAATTAATTTTGATGTTCAATACATATCTTTCTAAACTATTTAATGTCAATGTTTGTTACTCATTACATTTTTGATTGATTTATAGAATTGAGGATGTACTTAATACAAATATTTAGCTTACATTACTTAATAGAAATCTCTGGTTCATAATCAGTTTATGATTGTATAAACAAAATACAAAGGGTAAAAAAATATGTATTGCTGAAAAATTGTCATATTTTCCTTTTTTTCTATCTTTTATGAGTAATTTTCTTTCTTATCTATCAAATGAATGGATTAAAGTGATTTCTGATATAGGTTAATCTTTTGAAGGTTATACATCTCTAACTTGTTTATTTTGTCACTCTATTCATTTGTGTTTCCTGTTATTTTCAATTTTATTCTTGCATCACCAATGATTATGATAGGGTTTTTCGTATTGTTTTGATGAAATTGAGATTTTTGTTAGGATTACGAGGATCTCAAAATAATAAACGTGGTGCTAGTGTAACACTGGAAAACTTATTGAGTTGGTTTCCTTTATACCATACGGTCTCATTTTAAATTTGTTGTTATTATTCTATTTTCTTTTTTTCTTTTTCATTTTCTTGTAATTATTCTATTTTATTTTTTTCTTTTTCATTTTCTACTTATAATTAGTATTTTAGCATATTTTTTAATCTGTATAACTTATGTTAATTGTTTAATTCTCGGAATATAGAAGATGACATTTTATGTTCTTAAGGATATAAGTATATATTTAATTAATTTTGATGTTCAATACATATCTTTCTAAACTAATTAATGTCAAGGTTTGTTACTCATTACATGTTTGATTTATTTATATAATTGAGGATGTACTTATTAGAAATATTTAGCTTACATTATTTAATAGAAATCTCTGGTTCATATTCACTTTACGATTGTAGAAACAAAATACATACAGTCTCATTTTCATTTTCTTGTAATTATTCTATTTTCCTTTTTTCTTTTTGATTTTCTTGTAATTATTCTTTTTTCTTTTTCATTTTCGACTTATAATTAGTATTTTAGCATATTTTTTAATCTATGTAACTTATGTTAATTGTTTAATTATCAGAATATAGAAGATGACATTTTATGTTCTTAAGGATATAAGTATATATTTAATTAATTTTGATGTTCAATACATATCTTTCTAAACTATTTAATGTCATTGTTTGTTACTCATTACATGTTTGATTGATTTATATAATTGAGGATGTACTTAATACAAATATTTAGCTTACATTACATAATAGAAATCTCTGGTTCATAATAAGTTTATGATCGTATAAACAAAATACAAAGGGTAAAAAAATACGTACTGCTGAAAAATTGTCATATTTTCCTTTTTTTTTCTATCTTTTATGAGTAATTTTGTTTCTTATCTATCAAATGTTAGGATTATGAGGATCTCACAATAATAAACGTGGTGCTAGTGTAACACTGGAAAACTTATTGAGTTGGTTTCCTTTATACCATACTGTCTCTTTTTTAATTTGTTGTTATTATTCTATTTTCTTTTTTTCTTTTTCATTTTCTTGTAATTATTCTATTTTATTTTTTTCTTTTTTATTTTCTACTTATAATTAGTATTTTAGCATATTTTTTAATCTGTATAACTTATGTTAATTGTTTAATTATCAGAATATAGAAGATGACATTTTATGTTCTTAAGGTTATAAGTATATATTTAATTAATTTTGATGTTCAATACATATCTTTCTAAACTAATTGATGTCAAGGTTTGTTACTCATTACATGTTTGATTTATTTATATAATTGAGGATGTACTTATTAGAAATATTTATCTTACATTATTTAATAGAAATCTCTGGATCGTATTCACTTTACGATTGTAGAAACAAAATACATACAGTCTCATTTTCATTTTCTTGTAATTATTTTATTTTCCTTTTTTCTTTTTGATTTTCTTGTAATTATTCTTTTTTCTTTTTCATTTTCGACTTATAATTAGTATTTTAGCATATTTTTTAATCTATGTAACTTATGTTAATTGTTTAATTATCAGAATATAGAAGATGACATTTTATGTTCTTAAGGATATAAGTATATATTTAATTAATTTTGATGTTCAATACATATCTTTCTAAACTATTTAATGTCAATGTTTGTTACTCATTACATGTTTGATTGATTTATATAATTGAGGATGTACTTAATACAAATATTTAGCTTACATTACTTAATAGAAATCTCTGGTTCATAATAAGTTTATGATCGTATAAACAAAATACAAAGGGTAAAAAAATACGTACTGCTGAAAAATTGTCATATTTTCCTTTTTTTTTCTATCTTTTATGAGTAATTTTGTTTCTTATCTATCAAATGTTAGGATTATGAGGATCTCACAATAATAAACGTGGTGCTAGTGTAACACTGGAAAACTTATTGAGTTGGTTTCCTTTATACCATACTGTCTCATTTTAAATTTGTTGTTATTATTCTATTTTCTTTTTTTCTTTTTCATTTTCTTGTAATTATTCTATTTTATTTTTTTCTTTTTTATTTTCTACTTATAATTAGTATTTTAGCATATTTTTTAATCTGTATAACTTATGTTAATTGTTTAATTATCAGAATATAGAAGATGACATTTTATGTTCTTAAGGTTATAAGTATATATTTAATTGAGGATGTACTTATTTGAAATATTTAATAGAAATCTCTGGTTCATATTCACTTTATGATTGTATAAACAAAATACAAAGGGGAAAAAAATACGTACTGCTGAAAAATTGTCATATTTTCTTTTTTTTTTCTATCTTTTATGAGTAATTTTCATTCTTATCTATCAAATGTACAGATAAAGTGATTTCTGATATAGGTTGATCTTTTGAAGGTTACACATCTCTACCTTTTTATTTTGTCACCTTATTCATTTGTGTTTCCTCTTATTTTCAACTTTATTCTAGCCTCACCAATGATTATGATATGGTTTTTCGTATTGTTTTGATGAGATTGAGATGTTTGTTAGGATTATGAGGATCTCACAATAATACAGGTGGTGCTAATGTAACACTGGAGAAATCATTGAGTTGGTTTCCTTTAATACATACAGTCTCATTTTCATTTTCTTGTAATTATTCTATTTTCCTTTTTTCTTTTTCTTTTTCTTGTAATTATTCTATTTTCCTTTTTTCTTTTTCATTTTCTACTTATAATTAGTATTTTAGCATATTTTTTGATCTATGTAACTTAATTTAATTGTTTAATTATCATAATATAGAAGATGACATTTTATGTTCTTAAGGATATAAGTATATATTTAATTAATTTTGATGTTCAATACATATCTTTCTAAACTATTTAATGTCAATGTTTGTTACTCATTACATGTTTGATTGATTTATATAATTGAGGATGTACTTAATACAAATATTTAGCTTACATTACTTAATAGAAATCTCTGGTTCATAATAAGTTTATGATCGTATAAACAAAATACAAAGGGTAAAAAAATACGTATTGCTGAAAAATTGTCATATTTTCCTTTTTTTTCTATCTTTTATGAGTAATTTTGTTTCTTCTCTATCAAATGTACGGATCAAGTGATTTCTGATATAGGTTAATCTTTTGAAGGTTATACATCTCTCACTTGTTTATTTTGTCACTCTATTCATTTGTGTTTCCTGTTATTTTCAATTTTATTCTTGCATCACCAATGATTATAATAGGGTTTTTCGTATTGTTTTGATGAGATTGAGACTTTGTTAGGATTATGAGGATCTCACAATAATAAACGTGGTGCTAGTGTAACACTGGAAAACTATTGAGTTGGTTTCCTTTATACCATACTGTCTCATTTTAAATTTGTTGTTATTATTCTATTTTCTTTTTTTATTTTTCATTTTCTTGTAATTATTCTATCTTATTTTTTTATTTTTCATTTTCTACTTATAATTAGTATTTTAGCATATTTCTTAATTTGTATAACTTATGTTAATTGTTTAATTATCAGAATATAGAAGATGACATTTTATGTTCTTAAGGATATAAGTATATATTTAATTAATTTTGAAGTTCAATACATATCTTTCTAAACTAGTTAATGTCAAGGTTTGTTACTCATTACATGTTTGATTGATTTATATAATTGAGGATGTACTTATTAGAAATATTTAGCTTACATTATTTAATAGAAATCTCTGGTTCATATTCACTTTATGATTGTATAAACAAAATACAAAGGGTAGAAAAATACGTACTGCTGAAAAATTGTCATATTTTTTTCAATCTTTTATGAGTAATTTTCCTTCTTATCTATCAAATGTACAGATCAAGTGATTTCTGATATAGGTTGATGTTTTGAAGGTTACACATCTCTAGCTTTTTTATTTTGTCACCCTATTCATTTGTGTTTCCTCTTATTTTCAATTTTATTCTTGCGTCACCAATGATTATGATATGGTTTTTCGTATTGTTTTGATGAGATTGAGATGTTTGTTAGGATTATGAGGATCTCACAATAATACAGGTGGTGCTAATGTAACACTGGAAAAATGATTGAGTTGGTTTCCTTTAATACATACAGTCTCATTTTCATTTTCTTGTAATTATTCTATTTTCCTTTTTTCTTTTTCTTTTTCTTGTAATTATTCTTTTTTCTTTTTTCTTTTTCATTTTCTACTTATAATTAGTATTTTAGCATATTTTGTAATCTGTGTAACTTAATTTAATTGTTTAATTATCAGAATATAGAAGATGACATTTTATGTTCTTAAGGATATAAGTATATATTTAATTAATTTTGATGTTCAATACATATCTTTCTAAACTATTTAATGTCAATGTTTGTTACTCATTACATTTTTGATTGATTTTAGAATTGAGGATGTACTTAATACAAATATTTAGCTTACATTACTTAATAGAAATCTCTGGTTCATAATCAGTTTATGATTGTATAAACAAAATACAAAGGGTAAAAAAATATGTATTGCTGAAAAATTGTCATATTTTCCTTTTTTTCTATCTTTTATGAGTAATTTTCTTTCTTATCTATCAAATGAATGGATTAAAGTGATTTCTGATATAGGTTAATCTTTTGAAGGTTATACATCTCTAACTTGTTTATTTTGTCACTCTATTCATTTGTGTTTCCTGTTATTTTCAATTTTATTCTTGCATCACCAATGATTATGATAGGGTTTTTCGTATTGTTTTGATGAAATTGAGATTTTTGTTAGGATTACGAGGATCTCAAAATAATAAACGTGGTGCTAGTGTAACACTGGAAAACTTATTGAGTTGGTTTCCTTTATACCATACGGTCTCATTTTAAATTTGTTGTTATTATTCTATTTCTTTTTTTCTTTTCATTTTCTTGTAATTATTCTATTTTATTTTTTCTTTTTCATTTTCTACTTATAATTAGTATTTTAGCATATTTTTTAATCTGTATAACTTATGTTAATTGTTTAATTCTCGGAATATAGAAGATGACATTTTATGTTCTTAAGGATATAAGTATATATTAATTAATTTTGATGTTCAATACATATCTTTCTAAACTAATTAATGTCAAGGTTTGTTACTCATTACATGTTTGATTATTTATATAATTGAGGATGTACTTATTAGAAATATTTAGCTTACATTATTTAATAGAAATCTCTGGTTCATATTCACTTTACGATTGTAGAAACAAAATACATACAGTCTCATTTTCATTTCTTGTAATTATTCTATTTTCTTTTTTCTTTTTGATTTTCTTGTAATTATTCTTTTTTCTTTTTCATTTTCGACTTATAATTAGTATTTAGCATATTTTTTAATCTATGTAACTTATGTTAATTGTTTAATTATCAGAATATAGAAGATGACATTTATGTTCTTAAGGATATAAGTATATATTTAATTAATTTTGATGTTCAATACATATCTTTCTAAACTATTTAATGTCATTGTTGTTACTCATTACATGTTTGATTGATTTATATAATTGAGGATGTACTTAATACAAATATTTAGCTTACATTACATAATAGAAATCTCTGGTTCATAATAAGTTATGATCGTATAAACAAAATACAAAGGGTAAAAAAATACGTACTGCTGAAAAATTGTCATATTTTCCTTTTTTTTTCTATCTTTATGAGTAATTTTGTTTCTTATCTATCAAATGTTAGGATTATGAGGATCTCACAATAATAAACGTGGTGCTAGTGTAACACTGGAAAACTTATTGAGTTGGTTTCCTTTATACCATACTGTCTCTTTTTAATTGTTGTTATTATTCTATTTTCTTTTTTTCTTTTCATTTTCTTGTAATTATTCTATTTTATCTTTTCTTTTTATTTTCTACTTATAATTAGTATTTTAGCATATTTTAATCTGTATAACTTATGTTAATTGTTTAATTATCAGAATATAGAAGATGACATTTTATGTTCTTAAGGTTATAAGTATATATTTAATTAATTTTGATGTTCAATACATATCTTTCTAAACTAATTGATGTCAAGGTTTGTTACTCATTACATGTTTGATTTATTTATATAATTGAGGATGTACTTATTAGAAATATTTAGCTTACATTATTGAATAGAAATCTCTGGTTCATATTCACTTTACGATTGTAGAAACTTCCTCTTATTTTCAACTTTATTCTAGCCTCACCAATGATTATGATATGGTTTTTCGTATTGTTTTGATGAGATTGAGATGTTTGTTAGGATTATGAGGATCTCACAATAATACAGGTGGTGCTAATGTAACACTGGAGAAATCATTGAGTTGGTTTCCTTTAATACATACAGTCTCATTTTCATTTTCTTGTAATTATTCTATTTTCCTTTTTTCTTTTTCTTTTTCTTGTAATTATTCTATTTTCCTTTTTTCTTTTTCATTTTCTACTTATAATTAGTATTTTAGCATATTTTTTGATCTATGTAACTTAATTAATTGTTAATTATCATAATATAGAAGATGACATTTTATGTTCTTAAGGATATAAGTATATATTTAATTAATTTTGATGTTCAATACATATCTTTCTAAACTAATTGATGTCAATGTTTGTTACTCATTACATGTTTGATTGATTTATATAATTGAGGATGTACTTAATACAAATATTTAGCTTACATTACTTAATAGAAATCTCTGGTTCATAATAAGTTTATGATCGTATAAACAAAATACAAAGGGTAAAAAAATACGTATTGCTGAAAAATTGTCATATTTTCCTTTTTTTTCTATCTTTTATGAGTAATTTTGTTTCTTCTCTATCAAATGTACGGATCAAGTGATTTCTGATATAGGTTAATCTTTTGAAGGTTATACATCTCTCACTTGTTTATTTTGTCACTCTATTCATTTGTGTTTCCTGTTATTTTCAATTTTATTCTTGCATCACCAATGATTATAATAGGGTTTTTCGTATTGTTTTGATGAGATTGAGACTTTTGTTAGGATTATGAGGATCTCACAATAATAAACGTGGTGCTAGTGTAACACTGGAAAACTTATTGAGTTGGTTTCCTTTATACCATACTGTCTCATTTTAAATTTGTTGTTATTATTCTATTTTCTTTTTTTATTTTTCATTTTCTTGTAATTATTCTATCTTATTTTTTTATTTTTCATTTTCTACTTATAATTAGTATTTTAGCATATTTCTTAATTTGTATAACTTATGTTAATTGTTTAATTATCAGAATATAGAAGATGACATTTTATGTTCTTAAGGATATAAGTATATATTTAATTAATTTTGATGTTCAATACATATCTTTCTAAACTAGTTAATGTCAAGGTTTGTTACTCATTACATGTTTGATTGATTTATATAATTGAGGATGTACTTATTCGAAATATTTAGCTACATTATTTAATAGAAATCTCTGGTTCATATTCACTTTATGATTGTATAAACAAAATACAAAGGGTAGAAAAATACGTACTGCTGAAAAATTGTCATATTTTTTTCAATCTTTTATGAGTAATTTTCCTTCTTATCTATCAAATGTACAGATCAAGTGATTTCTGATATAGGTGATGTTTTGAAGGTTACACATCTCTAGCTTTTTTATTTTGTCACCCTATTCATTTGTGTTTCCTCTATTTTCAATTTTATTTTGCGTCACCAATGATTATGATATGGTTTTTCGTATTGTTTTGATGAGATTGAGATGTTTGTTAGGATTATGAGGATCTCACAATAATACAGGTGGTGCTAATGTAACACTGGAAAAATGATTGAGTTGGTTTCCTTTAATACATACAGTCTCATTTTCATTTTCTTGTAATTATTCTATTTTCCTTTTTCTTTTCTTTTCTTGTAATTATTCTTTTTTCTTTTTTCTTTTCATTTTCTACTTATAATTAGTATTTTAGCATATTTTGTAATCTGTGTAACTTAATTTAATTGTTTAATTATCAGAATATAGAAGATGACATTTTATGTTCTTAAGGATATAAGTATATATTTAATTAATTTTGATGTTCAATACATATCTTTCTAAACTATTTAATGTCAATGTTTGTTACTCATTACATTTTTGATTGATTTATAGAATTGAGGATGTACTTAATACAAATATTTAGCTTACATTACTTAAAAGAAATCTCTGGTTCATAATCAGTTTATGATTGTATAAACAAAATACAAAGGGTAAAAAAATATGTATTGCTGAAAAATTGTCATATTTTCCTTTTTTTCTATCTTTATGAGTAATTTCTTTCTTATCTATCAAATGAATGGATAAAGTGATTTCTGATATAGGTTAATCTTTTGAAGGTATACATCTCTAACTTGTTTATTTTGTCACTCTATTCATTTGTGTTTCCTGTTATTTTCAATTTTATTCTTGCATCACCAATGATTATGATAGGGTTTTTCGTATTGTTTTGATGAAATTGAGATTTTTGTTAGGATTACGAGGATCTCAAAATAATAAACGTGGTGCTAGTGTAACACTGGAAAACTTATTGAGTTGGTTCCTTTATACCATACGGTCATTTTAAATTTGTTGTTATTATTCTATTTTTTTTTTTCTTTTTCATTTTCTTGTAATTATTCTATTTTATTTTTTTTCTTTTTCATTTCTACTTATAATTAGTATTTTAGCATATTTTTTAATCTGTATAAATTATGTTAATTGTTTAATTCTCGGAATATAGAAGATGACATTTTATGTCTTAAGGATATAAGTATATATTTAATAATTTTGATGTTCAATACATATCTTTCTAAACTAATTAATGTCAAGGTTGTTACTCATTACATGTTTGATTATTATATAATGAGGATGTACTTATTAGAAATATTTAGCTTACATTATTAATAGAAATCTCTGGTTCATATTCACTTTAACGATTGTAGAAACAAAATACATACAGTCTCATTTTCATTTTCTTGTAATTATTCTATTTTCCTTTTTTCTTTTTGATTTTCTTGTAATTATTCTTTTTTCTTTTTCATTTCGACTTATAATTAGTATTTTAGCATATTTTTTAATCTATGTAACTTATGTTAATTGTTTAATTAACAGAATATAGAAGATGACATTTTATGTTCTAAGGATATAAGTATATATTTAATTAATTTTGATGTTCAATACATATCTTTCTAAACTATTTAATGTCATTGTTTGTTACTCATTACATGTTTGATTGATTTATATAATTGAGGATGTACTTAATACAATATTTAGCTTACATTACATAATAGAAATCTCTGGTCATAATAAGTTTATGATCGTATAAACAAAAATACAAAGGGTAAAAAAATACGTACTGCTGAAAAATGTCATATTTTCCTTTTTTTTTCTATCTTTTATGAGTAATTTTGTTTCTTATCTATCAAATGTTAGGATTATGAGGATCTCACAATAATAAACGTGGTGCTAGTGTAACACTGGAAAACTTATTGAGTGGTTTCCTTTATACCATACTGTCTCTTTTTAATTTGTTGTTATTATTCTATTTTCTTTTTTTCTTTTCATTTCTTGTAATTATTCTATTTTATTTTTTTCTTTTTATTTCTACTTATAATTAGTATTTTAGCATATTTTTTAATCTGTATAACTTATGTTAATTGTTTAATTATCAGAATATAGAAGATGACATTTATGTCTTAAGGTTATAAGTATATATTTAATTAATTTTGATGTTCAATACATATCTTTCTAAACTAATTGATGTCAAGGTTTGTTACTCATTACATGTTGATTTATTTATATAATTGAGGATGTACTTATTAGAAATATTTAGCTTACATTATTTAATAGAAATCTCTGGTTCATATTCACTTTACGATTGTAGAAACAAAAATAAAAACAGTCTCATTTTCATTTTCTTGTAATTATTCTATTTTCCTTTTTCTTTTGATTTTCTTGTAATTATTCTTTTTCTTTTTCATTTTCGACTTATAATAGTATTTTAGCATATTTTTAATCTATGTAACTTATGTTAATTGTTTAATTATCAGAATATAGAAGATGACATTTTATGTTCTTAAGGATATAAGTATATATTTAATAATTTGATGTTCAATACATATCTTTCTAAACTATTTAATGTCAATGTTTGTTACTCATTACATGTTTGATTGATTATATAATTGAGGATGTACTTAATACAAATATTTAGCTTACATTACTTAATAGAAATCTCTGGTTCATAATAAGTTTATGATCGTATAAACAAATACAAAGGGTAAAAAAAATACGTACTGCTGAAAAATTGTCATATTTCCTTTTTTTTTCTATCTTTTATGAGTAATTTTGTTTCTTATCTATCAAATGTTAGGATATGAGGATCTCACAATAATAAACGTGGTGCTAGTGTAACACTGGAAAACTTATTGAGTGGTTTCCTTTATACCATACTGTCTCATTTTAATTTGTTGTTATTTTCTATTTCTTTTTTTCTTTTCATTTTCTTGTAATTATTCTATTTATTTTTTCTTTTTTATTTTCTACTTATAATTAGTATTTTAGCATATTTTTAATCTGTATAACTTATGTTAATTGTTTAATTATCAGAATATAGAAGATGACATTTTATGTTCTAAGGTTATAAGTATATATTTAATTGAGGATGTACTTATTTGAAATATTTATAGAAATCTCTGGTTCATATTCACTTTATGATTGTATAAACAAAATACAAAGGGGAAAAAAATACGTACTGCTGAAAAATTGTCATATTTCTTTTTTTTTTCTATCTTTTATGAGTAATTTTCATTCTTATCTATCAAATGTACAGATAAAGTGATTTCTGATATAGGTTGATCTTTTGAAGGTTACACATCTCTACCTTTTTATTTTGTCACCTTATCATTTGTGTTTCCTCTTATTTTCAACTTTATTCTAGCCTCACCAATGATTATGATATGGTTTTTCGTATTGTTTTGATGAGATTGAGATGTTTGTTAGGATTATGAGGATCTCACAATAATACAGGTGGTGCTAATGTAACACTGGAGAAATCATTGAGTTGGTTTCCTTTAATACATACAGTCTCATTTTCATTTCTTGTAATTATTCTATTTTCCTTTTTTCTTTTCTTTTTCTTGTAATTATTCTATTTTCCTTTTTTCTTTTTCATTTTCTACTTATAATTAGTATTTTAGCATATTTTTTTGATCTATGTAACTTAATTTAATTGTTTAATTATCATAATATAGAAGATGACATTTTATGTTCTTAAGGATATAAGTATATATTTAATTAATTTGATGTTCAATACATATCTTTCTAAACTAATTGATGTCATGTTTGTTACTCATTACATGTTGATTGATTTATATAATGAGGATGTACTAATACAAATATTTAGCTTACATTACTTAATAGAAATCTCTGGTTTCATAATAAGTTTATGATCGTATAAACAAAATATAAAGGGTTAAAAAAATACGTATTGCTGAAAAATTGTCATATTTTCCTTTTTTTTCTATCTTTTATGAGTAATTTTGTTTCTTCTCTACAAATGTACGGATCAAGTGATTTCTGATATAGGTTAATCTTTTGAAGGTTATACATCTCTCACTTGTTTATTTTGTCACTCTATTCATTTGGTTTCCTGTATTTTCAATTTTATTCTTGCATCACCAATGATTATAATAGGGTTTTGTCGTATTGTTTGATGAGATTGAGACTTTTGTTAGGATTATGAGGATCTCACATAATAAACGTGGTGCTAGTGTAACACTGGAAAACTTATTGAGTTGGTTTCCTTTTACCATACTGTCTCATTTTAAATTTGTTGTTATTATTCTATTTTCTTTTTTTATTTTCATTTTCTTGTAATTATTCTATCTATTTTTTTATTTTTCATTTTCTACTTATAATTAGTATTTTAGCATATTTCTTAATTTGTATAACTTATGTTAATTGTTTAATTATCAGAATATAGAAGATGACATTTTATGTTCTTAAGGATATAAGTATATATTTAATTAATTTGATGTTCAATACATATCTTCTAAACTAGTTAATGTCAAGGTTTGTTACTCATTACATGTTTGATTGATTTATATAATTGAGGATGTACTTATTAGAAAATATTAGCTTACATTATTTAATAGAAATCTTGGTTCATATTCACTTTATGATTGTATAAACCAAAATACAAAGGGGTAGAAAAATACGTACTGCTGAAAAATGTCATATTTTTTCAATCTTTTATGAGTAATTTCCTTCTTATCTATCAAATGTACAGATCAAGTGATTTCTGATATAGGTTGATGTTTTGAAGGTTACACATCTCTAGCTTTTTATTTTGTCACCTATCATTTGTGTTTCCTCTTATTTTCAATTTTATTCTTGCGTCACCAATGATTATGGTAGGATTTTTCGTATTGTTTTGATGAGATTGAGAGGTTTGTTAGGGATTATGAGGATCTCACAATAATCAGTGGGTGCTAATGTAACACTGGAAAAATGATTGAGTTGGTTTCCTTTAATACATACAGTCTCATTTTCATTTTCTTGTAATTATTCTATTTTCCTTTTTTCTTTTCATTTTCTAGTTATAATTAGTATTTTAGCATATTTTTGATCTATGTAACTTATGTTAATTGTTTAATTATCATAATATAGAAGATGACATTTATGTTCTAAGGATATAAGTATATATTAATAATTTTGATGTTCAAGACATATCTTTCTAAACTATTTAATGTCAATGTTTGTTACTCATTACATGTTTGATTGATTTATAGAATTGAGGATGTAATTAATACAAAATATTTAGCTTACATTACTTAATAGAAATCTCTGGTTCATAATAAGTTTATGATTGTATAAACAAAATACAAACGGTTAAAAAAAATGTATTGCTGAAAAATTGTCATATTTTCCTTTTTTCTATCTTTTATGTGTAATTTTCTTGTTTATCTATCAAATGAACGGGACTAATGTGATTTCTGATATAGGTTAATATTTTGAAGGTTATACATCTCTAACTTGTTTATTTTGTCACTATTCATTTGGTTTTCTGTTATTTTCAATTTTATTCTTGCATCACCAATGATTATGATAGGGTTTTCATATTGTTTTGATGAGATTGAGATTTTTTTTATGATTATGAGGATCTCAAATAATAAACGTGGTGCTAGTGTAACACTGGAAAACTTATTGAGTTGGCTTCCTTTATACCATACGGTCTCATTTAAATATGTTGTGTTTGTTCTATTCTATTTTCTTTTTTTCTTTTTCATTTCTTGTAATTATTCTATTTTATTTTTTTTCTTTTTTATTTTCTACTTATAATTAGTATTTTAGCATATTTTTAATCTGTATAACTTATGTTAATTGTTTAATTATCCGAAGATAGAAGATGACATTTATGTTCTTAAGGTTATAAGTATATATTTAATTAATTTTGATGTTCAATACATATCTTTCTAAACTAATTAATGTCAAGGTTTGTTACTCATTACATGTTTGATTGATTTATATAATTGAGGATGTACTTATTAGAAATATTTAGCTTACATTTGTAATAGAAATCTCTGGTTCATATAATTATGATTGTATAAACCAAATACAAAGGGTAAAAAAATACGTACTGCTGAAAATTGTCATATTTTCTTTTTTTCTATCTTTTATGAGTAATTTTCATCTTATCTACCAAATGTACAGATCAAGTGATTTTTGATATAGGTTGATGTTTGAAGGTTACACATCTCTACCTTTTTTATTTTGTCACCTATTCATTTGTGTTTCCTCTTATTTCAAATTTATTCTTGCGTCACCAATGATTATGATAGGGTTTTCGTATGTTTTGATGAGATTGAGATGTTTGTTAGGATTATGAGGATCTTACAATAATACAGGTGGTGCTAATGTAACACTGAAAAATGATTGAGTTGGTTTCCTTTAATACATACAGTCATTTTCATTTCTTGTAATTATTCTATTTTCCTTTTTTCTTTTTCTTTTTCTTGTAATTATTCTTTTTTCTTTTTCTTTTCATTTTCTACTTATAATTAGTATTTAGCATATTTTGTAATCTGTGTAACTTAATTAATTGTTTAATTATCAGAATATAGAAGATGACATTTTATGTCTTAAGGATATAAGTATATATTTAATTAATTTTGATGTTCAATACATATCTTTCTAAACTATTTAATGTCAATGTTGTTACTCATTACATTTTTGATTGATTTATAGAATTGAGGATTATCTTAATACAAATATTTAGCTTACATACTTAATAGAAATCTCTGGTTCATAATCAGTTTATGATTGTATAAACAAAATACAAAGGGTAAAAAAATATGTATTGCTGAAAAATTGTCATATTTTCTTTTTTTCTATCTTTTATGAGTAATTTCTTTCTTATCTATCAAATGAATGGATTAAAGTGATTTCTGATATAGGTAATCTTTTGAAGGTTATACATCTCTAACTTGTTTATTTTGTCACTCTATTCATTTGTGTTTCCTGTTATTTTCAATTTTATTCTTGCATCACCAATGATTATGATAGGGTTTTCGTATTGTTTGATGAAATTGAGATTTTTGTAGGATTACGAGGATCTCAAAATAATAAAAGTGGTGCTAGTGTAACACTGGAAAACTTATTGAGTTGGTTTCCTTATACCATACGGTCTCATTTTAAATTTGTTGTTATTATTCTATTTTCTTTTTTCTTTTTCATTTTCTTTTAATTATTTTTTTTTATTTTTTTTCTTTTTCATTTTCTACTTATAATTAGTATTTTAGCATATTTTTTAATCTGTATAACTTATGTAATGTTTAATTCGGAATATAGAAGATGACATTTTAGTTCTTAAGGATATAAGTATATATTTAATTAATTTTGATGTTCAATACATATCTTTCTAAACTAATTAATGTCAAGGTTTGTTACTCATACATGTTTGATTTATTTATATAATTGAGGATGTACTTATTAGAAATATTTAGCTTACATTATTTAATAGAAATCTCTGGTTCATATTCACTTTACGATTGTAGAAACAAAATACATTACAGTCTATTTCATTTTCTTGTATTTATTCTATTTCCTTTTTCTTTTTGATTTTCTTGTAATTATTCTTTTTTCTTTTTCATTTTCGACTTATAATTAGTATTTAGCATATTTTTTAATCTATGTAACTATGTTAATTGTTTAATTATCAGGAATATAGAAGATGACATTTTATGTTCTTAAGGATATAAGTATATATTTAATTAATTTTGATGTTCAATACATATCCTTCTAAAACTATTTAATGTCATTGTTTGTTACTCATTACATGTTTGATTGATTTATATTAATTGAGGATGTACTTAATACAAATATTTAGCTTACATTACATAATAGAAATCTCTGGTTCATAATAAGTTTATGATCGTATAAACAAAATAAAAGGGTAAAAAAAATACGTACTGCTGAAAAATGTCATATTTCCTTTTTTTTTCTTCTTTATGAGTAATTATTTATTATCTATCAAATGTTAGGATTATGAGGATCTCACAATAATAAAACGTGGTGCTAGTGTAACATTGGAAAACTTATTGAGTTGGTTTCCTTTATACCATACTGTCTCTTTTTTAATTTGTTGTTATTCTATTTTCTTTTTTTCTTTTTCATTTTCTTGTAATTATTCTATTTTATTTTTTTCTTTTTTATTTTCTACTTATATTAGTATTTTAGCATATTTTTTAATCTGTATAACTTATGTTAATTGTTTATTATCAGAATATAGAAGATGACATTTTATGTTCTTAAGGTTATAGTATATATTTAATTAATTTTGATGTTCAATACATATCTTTCTAAACTAATTGATGTCAAGGTTTGTTACTCATTACATGTTTGATTTATTTATATAATTGAGGATGTACTTATTAGAAATATTTAG
>NW_026112579.1:19259-90000 GCF_024323335.1 Lathyrus oleraceus
ATTTCGAGAAAATGAATCCACATCAGGATTATAACTTTTTAACAACATTGTTTACTTAGTAGTGATCATGTTATGCTTGGTAATTTGTTTTAACCATAACTCCACTACCATCGCATTTATTTTTTATTTTAGGAGAATTTACTCACCTCTTATCTTTTTTAAAGTAATTGAGTTAAGTACTCTTACAAAATCTATCTTGACGAAAACATGTTTATACATTTTCATTCACAACAGTATTTTGGATACATGTAGAAATACCAATCAAAATATGAAACTAAGTTGAAATTCTCCTACTCTTACAAAAAGAATGAGGTACGTCAATGGCTTACTTCCGAGGATACTCTACCTTGGTCTGTTCTGATATATTATTAAGAAGAAAACGATAACTACTAATATCATGTCAAACTCAATATTATAGTTTGTTGATAACAAAAGAGTCAACTACCTTTATGGAATAATTCAAACCCAACCACACCCAAATCCAAATGTTTCACTCATTTTATTACTGATAACAAGCTAAGAGCTTCATCCTACTTCACTAAGAGTGGAAAGTCATTTATTTTTCATGCATAAAAATGACCTTAATCCTCTCAGATTCACATACCTTTTATAAGAAAATTAGAATATGATGAAAATGACACATTAATATAACATTTAAGATGACCTGAGGCCATGTTTTTGAACTTAACTATTGATGTATCTACCTAAAAAAAATCGTGTGGCCACGAGCTTTGTGCCAATTTAATCCTTCGATGAATTCAATCGCACCAATAGAAATTTATATCTTAAGTCCAAAAACCGGTTCTGAAATATGTTTTTTGTGGCTCTAAATAATTTCAAATAAGAGAATAATTATTGAAAAATTATTTTTCTCAAGTAGGTTAACAACATAGTAAACCACAAAGATATTATTGTTTTCATTGATTTACCATAAGTAGACTACTCTTATTGTGTCTGAAATATGGTTTAATTGATCGCAATATAGATAATTTTTAAGGAAATGGAAGTGAAGATATTGTAATCATCACTTCTTTGGTACCATCACTTATGTACATCAATAAGACAAAATAGTTATGGAGTACAAGAAAAAATTGTTCAACAACAAGCCTACGAAACTACTAGTCATGTTTAGTCTAGCCATATCCAAAATATATGATGCAAACAACATAATTTCTTAAAAGTTTAGAACAAAAATATGGAGATATTAATTTTTTTTTATCAGATACTAGTGTCGGAACACATGACATCACTTGAAAAAATAATTTGTCATTCAACGTCTTTATCAGTTGTAAATTATGTTGTTTATTCCCCATTAAAATAAAGAAACATGAAAACAATTAGATGAAAATTTTATCTTAAATGACACTTGCTTTTATTACGTTTATTTATACCTTTAATGATGGTATCAGTTTCCTATCAAGAAATAATATCACTGTCTAATTGTTTTATCATCTTTCTCAATCAAGGTAAGACAAATTAGAGACAGATAGAAAATTGGTTTATTCCCCTTAATATATCTATCCTCTTTCGTAGAATAGATTTGATAAATTAGATACAAATCAGGAATTCATTTATTCCCGTTAATTGGTAGTTATTAGCCGCAAAAGGTTTAACTACTATATATTTAGCGAAAATGAAAGAAAAAGGATCAAGCCAAAGTTATTGACATGAAATTATAGTTTGTTTAATTCTCCTCCTTTAATTACTCATCGCTTTCATTATTGATTCCTCAAAAGTTTAGGCATGTGTTTGGTTTGATTTTCATTGAAGAAAAAAAATTCTTCCGTTGTATTACTAATTTGTTCGCTATATATTGTTTCTCATTTTGTGTGCTCAAATATCCAGATTGAATCAAATACAACTTCAATTGACTCTCTGACCATGGGTTAAGAAAATGGTCATGTATACCCTTCATTTTCCCTCTCTGGTATGATTTGGATTTCTAGTTTGTTTTATTTCATCTGGCTCGATTTGTCTCTCTCTCTATAATATTGGTTTGAATCATCTTGATCATGTCCGATTTTGTTGGATTCTGTTTTATTTTGGTCCTTCTGGTTTAGTTTAATTATGTTTAGTTTGTGTTGGACCGGATTAGATCAATTTGATTAGTGGTTCGGTTAAACGTGTGAGTTCTTAATATCTTGGTTTTGCTTAGGAACACCCTACTAGTTTTCTCTTGAATTCCTTTTTTATGACTTCCGCCTATTTTCATTTCGAAAATGTTTATTTCTAAATGCTTATTTTTAAGAATTAAGATTGTGATTATTGTAAGTTTCGATTAATTCTTGATTTTGTGTTTGTATTGAGCGATTCTTATGCCTTTGGTGATTCTCCTAATATGATTTGTTTTTATATTTATACTTGTTTATTCATAATTGATTTTTCTATTCTTTCAATTTGAAGAACATAAAACAAAAGTGCTACTCTATTTAGTATATTGTTGTGCCACTTATATCATAAAATGTCAGAAGTGGGATTTGAATCCACGCCCTCTCACGAAGACCAAAACTTGAGTCTAGTTGCGCCTTAGACCACTCGGCCATCCTGACTTTAGCAATTATTTGTCACACTATCTTAATATATCAATAAACACTAATTTCGAGAAAATGAATCCACATGCAGGATTATAACTTTTTAACAACATTGTTTACTTAGTAGTGATCATGTTATGCTTGGTAATTTGTTTTACCATAACTCCACTACCATCGCATTTTATTTTTTCATTTTAGAAGAGAATTTACTCACCTCTTATCTTTTTTAAAGTAATTGAGTTAAGTACTCTTACAAAAATCTATCTTGACGAAAACATGTTTATACATTTTCATTCACAACAGTATTTTGGATACATGTAGAAATACCAATCAAAATATGAAAACTAAGTTGAAATTCTCCTACTCTTACAAAAAGAATGAGGTACGTCAATGGCTTACTTCCGAGGATACTCTACCTTGGTCTTTCATGTATATATTATTAAGAAGAAAACGATAACTACTAGTAATCATGTCAAACTCAATATTATAGTTTTGTTGATAACAAAAGAGTCAACTACCTTTATGGAATATAATTCAAACCCAACCACACCCAAATCCAAATGTTTCACTCATTTTATTACTGATAACAAGCTAAGAGCTTCATCCTACTTCACTAAGAGTGGAAAGTCATTTATTTTTTCATGCATAAAAATGACCTTAATCCTCTCAGATTCACATACCTTTTATAAGAAAATTAGAATATTGATGAAAATGACACATTAATATAACATTTAAGATGACCTGAGGCCATGTTTTTGAACTTAACTATTGATGTATCTACCTAAAAAAAATCGTGTGGCACGAGCTTTTGTGCCAATTTAATCCTTCGATGAATTCAATCGCACCAATAGAAAATTTATATCTTAAGTCCAAAAACCGGTTCTGAAATATGTTATTTTGTGGCTCTAAATAATTTCAAATAAGAGAATAAATTATTGAAAAATATTTTTCTCAAGTAGGTTAACAACATAGTAAACCACAAAGATATTATTGTTTTCATTGATTTACCATAAGTAGACTACTCTTATTGTGTCTGAAATATGGTTTAATTGATCGCAATATAGATAATTTTTAAGGAAATGGAAGTGAAGATATTGTAATCATCACTTCTTTGGTACCATCACTTATGTACATCAATAAGACAAAAATAGTTATGGAGTACAAGAAAAAATTGTTCAACAACAAGCCTACGAAAACTACTAGTCATGTTTAGTCTAGCCATATCCAAAAATATATGATGCAAACAACATAATTTCTTAAAAGTTTAGAACAAAAATATGGAGATATTAATTTTTTTTAATCAGATACTAGTGTCGGAACACATGACATCACTTGAAAAAATAATTTGTCATTCAACGTCTTTATCAGTTGTAAATTATGTTGTTTATTCCCCATTAAAATAAAGAAACATGAAAACAATTAGATGAAAATTTTATCTTAAATGACACTTGCTTTTATTACGTTTATTTATACCTTTAATGATGGTATCAGTTTCCTATCAAGAAATAATATCACTGTCTAATTGTTTTATCATCTTTCTCAATCAAGGTAAGACAAATTAGAGACAGATAGAAAATTGGTTTATTCCCCTTAAATATATCTATCCTCTTTCGTAGAATAGATTTGATAAATTAGATACAAATCAGGAATTCATTTATTCCCGTTAATTGGTAGTTATTAGCCGCAAAAGGTTTAACTACTATATATTTAGCGAAAATGAAAGAAAAAGATCAAGCCAAAGTTATTGACATGAAATTATAGTTTGTTTAATTCTCCTCCTTTAATTACTCATCGCTTTCATTATTGATTCCTCAAAAGTTTAGGCATGTGTTTGGTTTGATTTTCATTGAAGAAAAAAAATTCTTCCGTTGTATTACTAATTTGTTCGCTATATATTGTTTCTCATTTTGTGTGCTCAAATATCCAGATTGAATCAAATACAACTTCAATTGACTCTCTGACCATGGGTTAGGAAATGGTCATGTACACCCTTCATTTTCCCTCTCTGGTATGATTTGGATTTCTAGTTTGTTTTATTTCATCTGGCTCGATTTTGTCTCTCTCTATATATATATTGGTTTGAATCATCTTGATCATGTCCGATTTTGTTGGATTCTGTTTTATTTTGGTCCTTCTGGTTTAGTTTAATTATGTTTAGTTTGTGTTGGACCGGATTAGATCAATTTGATTAGTGGTTCGGTTAAACGTGTGAGTTCTTAATATCTTGGTTTTGCTTAGGAACACCCTACTAGTTTTCTCTTGAATTCCTTTTTTATGACTTCCCCTATATTTTCATTTCGAAAATGTTTATTTCTAAATGCTTATTTTTAAGAATTAAGATTGTGATTATTGGTAAGTTTCGATTAATTCTTGATTTTGTGTTTGTATTGAGTGATTCTTATGCCTTTGGTGATTCTCCTAATATGATTTGTTTTTATATTTATACTTGTTTATTCATAATTGATTTTTCTATTCTTTCAATTTGAAGAACATAAAACAAAAGTGCTACTCTATTTAGTATATTGTTGTGCCACTTATATCATAAAATGTCAGAAGTGGGATTTGAATCCACGCCCTCTCACGAAGACCAAAACTTGAGTCTAGTTGCGCCTTAGACCACTCGGCCATCCTGACTTTAGCAATTATTTGTCACACTATCTTAATATATCACTAAACACTAATTTCGAGAAAATGAATCCACATGCAGGATTATAACTTTTTAACAACATTGTTTACTTAGTAGTGATCATGTTATGCTTGGTAATTTGTTTTACCATAACTCCACTACCATCGCATTTTATTTTTTCATTTTAGAAGAGAATTTACTCACCTCTTCTTTTTTAAAGTAATTGAGTTAAGTACTCTTACAAAAATCTATCTTGACGAAAACATGTTTATACATTTTCATTCACAACAGTATTTTGGATACATGTAGAAATACCAATCAAAATATGAAAACTAAGTTGAAATTCTCCTACTCTTACAAAAAGAATGAGGTACGTCAATGGCTTACTTCCGAGGATACTCTACCTTGGTCTTTCATGTATATATTATTAGAAGAAAACGATAACTACTAGTAATCATGTCAAACTCAATATTATAGTTTTGTTGATAACAAAAGAGTCAACTACCTTTATGGAATATAATTCAAACCCAACCACACCCAAATCCAAATGTTTCACTCATTTTATTACTGATAACAAGCTAAGAGCTTCATCCTACTTCACTAAGAGTGGAAAGTCATTTATTTTTTCATGCATAAAAATGACCTTAATCCTCTCAGATTCACATACCTTTTATAAGAAAATTAGAATATTGATGAAAATGACACATTAATATAACATTTAAGATGACCTGAGGCCATGTTTTTGAACTTAACTATTGATGTATCTACCTAAAAAAAATCGTGTGGCACGAGCTTTTGTGCCAATTTAATCCTTCGATGAATTCAATCGCACCAATAGAAAATTTATATCTTAAGTCCAAAAACCGGTTCTGAAATATGTTATTTTGTGGCTCTAAATAATTTCAAATAAGAGAATAAATTATTGAAAAATTATTTTTCTCAAGTAGGTTAACAACATAGTAAACCACAAAGATATTATTGTTTTCATTGATTTACCATAAGTAGACTACTCTTATTGTGTCTGAAATATGGTTTAATTGATCGCAATATAGATAATTTTTAAGGAAATGGAAGTGAAGATATTGTAATCATCACTTCTTTGGTACCATCACTTATGTACATCAATAAGACAAAAATAGTTATGGAGTACAAGAAAAAATTGTTCAACAACAAGCCTACGAAAACTACTAGTCATGTTTAGTCTAGCCATATCCAAAAATATATGATGCAAACAACATAATTTCTTAAAAGTTTAGAACAAAAATATGGAGATATTAATTTTTTTTAATCAGATACTAGTGTCGGAACACATGACATCACTTGAAAAAATAATTTGTCATTCAACGTCTTTATCAGTTGTAAATTATGTTGTTTATTCCCCATTAAAATAAAGAAACATGAAAACAATTAGATGAAAATTTTATCTTAAATGACACTTGCTTTTATTACGTTTATTTATACCTTTAATGATGGTATCAGTTTCCTATCAAGAAATAATATCACTGTCTAATTGTTTTATCATCTTTCTCAATCAAGGTAAGACAAATTAGAGACAGATAGAAAATTGGTTTATTCCCCTTAAATATATCTATCCTCTTTCGTAGAATAGATTTGATAAATTAGATACAAATCAGGAATTCATTTATTCCCGTTAATTGGTAGTTATTAGCCGCAAAAGGTTTAACTACTATATATTTAGCGAAAATGAAAGAAAAAGGATCAAGCCAAAGTTATTGACATGAAATTATAGTTTGTTTAATTCTCCTCCTTTAATTACTCATCGCTTTCATTATTGATTCCTCAAAAGTTTAGGCATGTGTTTGGTTTGATTTTCATTGAAGAAAAAAAATTCTTCCGTTGTATTACTAATTTGTTCGCTATATATTGTTTCTCATTTTGTGTGCTCAAATATCCAGATTGAATCAAATACAACTTCAATTGACTCTCTGACCATGGGTTAAGGAAATGGTCATGTATACCCTTCATTTTCCCTCTCTGGTATGATTTGGATTTCTAGTTTGTTTTATTTCATTTGGCTCGATTTTGTCTCTCTCTCTATATATATTGGTTTGAATCATCTTGATCATGTCCGATTTTGTTGGATTCTGTTTTATTTTGGTCCTTCTGGTTTAGTTTAATTATGTTTAGTTTGTGTTGGACCGGATTAGATCAATTTGATTAGTGGTTCGGTTAAACGTGTGAGTTCTTAATATCTTGGTTTTGCTTAGGAACACCCTACTAGTTTTCTCTTGAATTCCTTTTTTATGACTTCCCCCTATTTTCATTTCGAAAATGTTTATTTCTAAATGCTTATTTTTAAGAATTAAGATTGTGATTATTGGTAAGTTTCGATTAATTCTTGATTTTGTGTTTGTATTGAGTGATTCTTATGCCTTTGGTGATTCTCCTAATATGATTTGTTTTTATATTTATACTTGTTTATTCATAATTGATTTTTCTATTCTTTCAATTTGAAGAACATAAAACAAAAGTGCTACTCTATTTAGTATATTGTTGTGCCACTTATATCATAAAATGTCAGAAGTGGGATTTGAATCCACGCCCTCTCACGAAGACCAAAACTTGAGTCTAGTTGCGCCTTAGACCACTCGGCCATCCTGACTTTAGCAATTATTTGTCACACTATCTTAATATATCACTAAACACTAATTTCGAGAAAATGAATCCACATGCAGGATTATAACTTTTTAACAACATTGTTTACTTAGTAGTGATCATGTTATGCTTGGTAATTTGTTTTACCATAACTCCACTACCATCGCATTTTATTTTTTCATTTTAGAAGAGAATTTACTCACCTCTTATCTTTTTTAAAGTAATTGAGTTAAGTACTCTTACAAAAATCTATCTTGACGAAAACATGTTTATACATTTTCATTCACAACAGTATTTTGGATACATGTAGAAATACCAATCAAAATATGAAAACTAAGTTGAAATTCTCCTACTCTTACAAAAAGAATGAGGTACGTCAATGGCTTACTTCCGAGGATACTCTACCTTGGTCTTTCATGTATATATTATTAAGAAGAAAACGATAACTACTAGTAATCATGTCAAACTCAATATTATAGTTTTGTTGATAACAAAAGAGTCAACTACCTTTATGGAATATAATTCAAACCCAACCACACCCAAATCCAAATGTTTCACTCATTTTATTACTGATAACAAGCTAAGAGCTTCATCCTACTTCACTAAGAGTGGAAAGTCATTTATTTTTTCATGCATAAAAATGACCTTAATCCTCTCAGATTCACATACCTTTTATAAGAAAATTAGAATATTGATGAAAATGACACATTAATATAACATTTAAGATGACCTGAGGCCATGTTTTTGAACTTAACTATTGATGTATCTACCTAAAAAAAATCGTGTGGCACGAGCTTTTGTGCCAATTTAATCCTTCGATGAATTCAATCGCACCAATAGAAAATTTATATCTTAAGTCCAAAAACCGGTTCTGAAATATGTTATTTTGTGGCTCTAAATAATTTCAAATAAGAGAATAAATTATTGAAAATTATTTTTCTCAAGTAGGTTAACAACATAGTAAACCACAAAGATATTATTGTTTTCATTGATTTACCATAAGTAGACTACTCTTATTGTGTCTGAAATATGGTTTAATTGATCGCAATATAGATAATTTTTAAGGAAATGGAAGTGAAGATATTGTAATCATCACTTCTTTGGTACCATCACTTATGTACATCAATAAGACAAAAATAGTTATGGAGTACAAGAAAAAATTGTTCAACAACAAGCCTACGAAAACTACTAGTCATGTTTAGTCTAGCCATATCCAAAAATATATGATGCAAACAACATAATTTCTTAAAAGTTTAGAACAAAAATATGGAGATATTAATTTTTTTTTATCAGATACTAGTGTCGGAACACATGACATCACTTGAAAAAATAATTTGTCATTCAACGTCTTTATCAGTTGTAAATTATGTTGTTTATTCCCCATTAAAATAAAGAAACATGAAAACAATTAGATGAAAATTTTATCTTAAATGACACTTGCTTTTATTACGTTTATTTATACCTTTAATGATGGTATCAGTTTCCTATCAAGAAATAATATCACTGTCTAATTGTTTTATCATCTTTCTCAATCAAGGTAAGACAAATTAGAGACAGATAGAAAATTGGTTTATTCCCCTTAAATATATCTATCCTCTTTCGTAGAATAGATTTGATAAATTAGATACAAATCAGGAATTCATTTATTCCCGTTAATTGGTAGTTATTAGCCGCAAAAGGTTTAACTACTATATATTTAGCGAAAATGAAAGAAAAGGATCAAGCCAAAGTTATTGACATGAAATTATAGTTTGTTTAATTCTCCTCCTTTAATTACTCATCGCTTTCATTATTGATTCCTCAAAAGTTTAGGCATGTGTTTGGTTTGATTTTCATTGAAGAAAAAAATTCTTCCGTTGTATTACTAATTTGTTCGCTATATATTGTTTCTCATTTTGTGTGCTCAAATATCCAGATTGAATCAAATACAACTTCAATTGACTCTCTGACCATGGGTTAAGGAAATGGTCATGTATACCCTTCATTTTCCCTCTCTGGTATGATTTGGATTTCTAGTTTGTTTTATTTCATCTGGCTCGATTTTGTCTCTCTCTATATATATTGGTTTGAATCATCTTGATCATGTCCGATTTTGTTGGATTCTGTTTTTTTTGGTCCTTCTGGTTTAGTTTAATTATGTTTAGTTTGTGTTGGACCGGATTAGATCAATTTGATTAGTGGTTCGGTTAAACGTGTGAGTTCTTAATATCTTGGTTTTGCTTAGGAACACCCTACTAGTTTTCTCTTGAATTCCTTTTTTATGACTTCCCCCTATTTTCATTTCGAAAATGTTTATTTCTAAATGCTTATTTTTAAGAATTAAGATTGTGATTATTGGTAAGTTTCGATTAATTCTTGATTTTGTGTTTGTATTGAGTGATTCTTATGCCTTTGGTGATTCTCCTAATATGATTTGTTTTTATATTTATACTTGTTTATTCATAATTGATTTTTCTATTCTTTCAATTTGAAGAACATAAAACAAAAGTGCTACTCTATTTAGTATATTGTTGTGCCACTTATATCATAAAATGTCAGAAGTGGGATTTGAATCCACGCCCTCTCACGAAGACCAAAACTTGAGTCTAGTTGCGCCTTAGACCACTCGGCCATCCTGACTTTAGCAATTATTTGTCACACTATCTTAATATATCACTAAACACTAATTTCGAGAAAATGAATCCACATGCAGGATTATAACTTTTTAACAACATTGTTTACTTAGTAGTGATCATGTTATGCTTGGTAATTTGTTTTACCATAACTCCACTACCATCGCATTTTATTTTTTCATTTTAGAAGAGAATTTACTCACCTCTTATCTTTTTTAAAGTAATTGAGTTAAGTACTCTTACAAAAATCTATCTTGACGAAAACATGTTTATACATTTTCATTCACAACAGTATTTTGGATACATGTAGAAATACCAATCAAAATATGAAAACTAAGTTGAAATTCTCCTACTCTTACAAAAAGAATGAGGTACGTCAATGGCTTACTTCCGAGGATACTCTACCTTGGTCTTTCATGTATATATTATTAAGAAGAAAACGATAACTACTAGTAATCATGTCAAACTCAATATTATAGTTTTGTTGATAACAAAAGAGTCAACTACCTTTATGGAATATAATTCAAACCCAACCACACCCAAATCCAAATGTTTCACTCATTTTATTACTGATAACAAGCTAAGAGCTTCATCCTACTTCACTAAGAGTGGAAAGTCATTTATTTTTTCATGCATAAAAATGACCTTAATCCTCTCAGATTCACATACCTTTTATAAGAAAATTAGAATATTGATGAAAATGACACATTAATATAACATTTAAGATGACCTGAGGCCATGTTTTTGAACTTAACTATTGATGTATCTACCTAAAAAAAATCGTGTGGCACGAGCTTTTGTGCCAATTTAATCCTTCGATGAATTCAATCGCACCAATAGAAAATTTATATCTTAAGTCCAAAAACCGGTTCTGAAATATGTTATTTTGTGGCTCTAAATAATTTCAAATAAGAGAATAAATTATTGAAAAATTTTTTTTCTCAAGTAGGTTAACAACATAGTAAACCACAAAGATATTATTGTTTTCATTGATTTACCATAAGTAGACTACTCTTATTGTGTCTGAAATATGGTTTAATTGATCGCAATATAGATAATTTTTAAGGAAATGGAAGTGAAGATATTGTAATCATCACTTCTTTGGTACCATCACTTATGTACATCAATAAGACAAAAATAGTTATGGAGTACAAGAAAAAATTGTTCAACAACAAGCCTACGAAAACTACTAGTCATGTTTAGTCTAGCCATATCCAAAAATATATGATGCAAACAACATAATTTCTTAAAAGTTTAGAACAAAAATATGGAGATATTATTTTTTTTTAATCAGATACTTGTGTCGGAACACATGACATCACTTGAAAAAATAATTTGTCATTCAACGTCTTTATCAGTTGTAAATTATGTTGTTTATTCCCCATTAAAATAAAGAAACATGAAAACAATTAGATGAAAATTTTATCTTAAATGACACTTGCTTTTATTACGTTTATTTATACCTTTAATGATGGTATCAGTTTCCTATCAAGAAATAATATCACTGTCTAATTGTTTTATCATCTTTCTCAATCTAGGTAAGACAAATTAGAGACAGAGATAGAAAATTGGTTTATTCCCCTTAAATATATCTATCCTCTTTCGTAGAATAGATTTGATAAATTAGATACAAATCAGGAATTCATTTATTCCCGTTAATTGGTAGTTATTAGCCGCAAAAGGTTTAACTACTATATATTTAGCGAAAATGAAAGAAAGAGGATCAAGCCAAAGTTATTGACATGAAATTATAGTTTGTTTAATTCTCCTCCTTTAATTACTCATCGCTTTCATTATTGATTCCTCAAAAGTTTAGGCATGTGTTTGGTTTGATTTTCATTGAAGAAAAAAATTCTTCCGTTGTATTACTAATTTGTTCGCTATATATTGTTTCTCTCATTTGTGTGCTCAAATATCCAGATTGAATCAAATACAACTTCAATTGACTCTCTGACCATGGGTTAAGGAAATGGTCATGTATACCCTTCATTTTCCCTCTCTGGTATGATTTGGATTTCTAGTTTGTTTTATTTCATTTGGCTCGATTTTGTCTCTCTCTATATATATTGGTTTGAATCATCTTGATCATGTCCGATTTTGTTGGATTCTGTTTTATTTTGGTCCTTCTGGTTTAGTTTAATTATGTTTAGTTTGTGTTGGACCGGATTAGATCAATTTGATTAGTGGTTCGGTTAAACGTGTGAGTTCTTAATATCTTGGTTTTGCTTAGGAACACCCTACTAGTTTTCTCTTGAATTCCTTTTTTATGACTTCCCCCTATTTTCATTTCGAAAATGTTTATTTCTAAATGCTTATTTTTAAGAATTAAGATTGTGATTATTGGTAAGTTTCGATTAATTCTTGATTTTGTGTTTGTATTGAGTGATTCTTATGCCTTTGGTGATTCTCCTAATATGATTTGTTTTTATATTTATACTTGTTTATTCATAATTGATTTTTCTATTCTTTCAATTTGAAGAACATAAAACAAAAGTGCTACTCTATTTAGTATATTGTTGTGCCACTTATATCATAAAATGTCAGAAGTGGGATTTGAATCCACGCCCTCTCACGAAGACCAAAACTTGAGTCTAGT
This sequence comes from Lathyrus oleraceus, assembly GCF_024323335.1. Lineage (NCBI taxonomy): Eukaryota > Viridiplantae > Streptophyta > Magnoliopsida > Fabales > Fabaceae > Lathyrus > Lathyrus oleraceus. The sequence goes on from NW_026112579.1 coordinate 32,241, forward strand.
TGCGCCTTAGACCACTCGGCCATCCTGACTTTAGCAATTATTTGTCACACTATCTTAATATATCACTAAACACTAATTTCGAGAAAATGAATCCACATGCAGGATTATAACTTTTTAACAACATTGTTTACTTAGTAGTGATCATGTTATGCTTGGTAATTTGTTTTACCATAACTCCACTACCATCGCATTTTATTTTTTCATTTTAGAAGAGAATTTACTCACCTCTTATCTTTTTTAAAGTAATTGAGTTAAGTACTCTTACAAAAATCTATCTTGACGAAAACATGTTTATACATTTTCATTCACAACAGTATTTTGGATACATGTAGAAATACCAATCAAAATATGAAAACTAAGTTGAAATTCTCCTACTCTTACAAAAAGAATGAGGTACGTCAATGGCTTACTTCCGAGGATACTCTACCTTGGTCTTTCATGTATATATTATTAAGAAGAAAACGATAACTACTAGTAATCATGTCAAACTCAATATTATAGTTTTGTTGATAACAAAAGAGTCAACTACCTTTATGGAATATAATTCAAACCCAACCACACCCAAATCCAAATGTTTCACTCATTTTATTACTGATAACAAGCTAAGAGCTTCATCCTACTTCACTAAGAGTGGAAAGTCATTTATTTTTTCATGCATAAAAATGACCTTAATCCTCTCAGATTCACATACCTTTTATAAGAAAATTAGAATATTGATGAAAATGACACATTAATATAACATTTAAGATGACCTGAGGCCATGTTTTTGAACTTAACTATTGATGTATCTACCTAAAAAAAATCGTGTGGCACGAGCTTTTGTGCCAATTTAATCCTTCGATGAGTTCAATCGCACCAATAGAAAATTTATATCTTAAGTCCAAAAACCGGTTCTGAAATATGTTATTTTGTGGCTCTAAATAATTTCAAATAAGAGAATAAATTATTGAAAAATTATTTTTCTCAAGTAGGTTAACAACATAGTAAACCACAAAGATATTATTGTTTTCATTGATTTACCATAAGTAGACTACTCTTATTGTGTCTGAAATATGGTTTAATTGATCGCAATATAGATAATTTTTAAGGAAATGGAAGTGAAGATATTGTAATCATCACTTCTTTGGTACCATCACTTATGTACATCAATAAGACAAAAATAGTTATGGAGTACAAGAAAAAATTGTTCAACAACAAGCCTACGAAAACTACTAGTCATGTTTAGTCTAGCCATATCCAAAAATATATGATGCAAACAACATAATTTCTTAAAAGTTTAGAACAAAAATATGGAGATATTAATTTTTTTAATCAGATACTAGTGTCGGAACACATGACATCACTTGAAAAAATAATTTGTCATTCAACGTCTTTATCAGTTGTAAATTATGTTGTTTATTCCCCATTAAAATAAAGAAACATGAAAACAATTAGATGAAAATTTTATCTTAAATGACACTTGCTTTTATTACGTTTATTTATACCTTTAATGATGGTATCAGTTTCCTATCAAGAAATAATATCACTGTCTAATTGTTTTATCATCTTTCTCAATCAAGGTAAGACAAATTAGAGACAGATAGAAAATTGGTTTATTCCCCTTAAATATATCTATCCTCTTTCGTAGAATAGATTTGATAAATTAGATACAAATCAGGAATTCATTTATTCCCGTTAATTGGTAGTTATTAGCCGCAAAAGGTTTAACTACTATATATTTAGCGAAAATGAAAGAAAAAGGATCAAGCCAAAGTTATTGACATGAAATTATAGTTTGTTTAATTCTCCTCCTTTAATTACTCATCGCTTTCATTATTGATTCCTCAAAAGTTTAGGCATGTGTTTGGTTTGATTTTCATTGAAGAAAAAAATTCTTCCGTTGTATTACTAATTTGTTCGCTATATATTGTTTCTCATTTTGTGTGCTCAAATATCCAGATTGAATCAAATACAACTTCAATTGACTCTCTGACCATGGGTTAAGGAAATGGTCATGTATACCCTTCATTTTCCCTCTCTGGTATGATTTGGATTTCTAGTTTGTTTTATTTCATTTGGCTCGATTTTGTCTCTCTCTATATATATTGGTTTGAATCATCTTGATCATGTCCGATTTTGTTGGATTCTGTTTTATTTTGGTCCTTCTGGTTTAGTTTAATTATGTTTAGTTTGTGTTGGACCGGATTAGATCAATTTGATTAGTGGTTCGGTTAAACGTGTGAGTTCTTAATATCTTGGTTTTGCTTAGGAACACCCTACTAGTTTTCTCTTGAATTCCTTTTTTATGACTTCCCCCTATTTTCATTTCGAAAATGTTTATTTCTAAATGCTTATTTTTAAGAATTAAGATTGTGATTATTGGTAAGTTTCGATTAATTCTTGATTTTGTGTTTGTATTGAGTGATTCTTATGCCTTTGGTGATTCTCCTAATATGATTTGTTTTTATATTTATACTTGTTTATTCATAATTGATTTTTCTATTCTTTCAATTTGAAGAACATAAAACAAAAGTGCTACTCTATTTAGTATATTGTTGTGCCACTTATATCATAAAATGTCAGAAGTGGGATTTGAATCCACGCCCTCTCACGAAGACCAAAACTTGAGTCTAGTTGCGCCTTAGACCACTCGGCCATCCTGACTTTAGCAATTATTTGTCACACTATCTTAATATATCACTAAACACTAATTTCGAGAAAATGAATCCACATGCAGGATTATAACTTTTTAACAACATTGTTTACTTAGTAGTGATCATGTTATGCTTGGTAATTTGTTTTACCATAACTCCACTACCATCGCATTTTATTTTTTCATTTTAGAAGAGAATTTACTCACCTCTTATCTTTTTTAAAGTAATTGAGTTAAGTACTCTTACAAAAATCTATCTTGACGAAAACATGTTTATACATTTTCATTCACAACAGTATTTTGGATACATGTAGAAATACCAATCAAAATATGAAAACTAAGTTGAAATTCTCCTACTCTTACAAAAAGAATGAGGTACGTCAATGGCTTACTTCCGAGGATACTCTACCTTGGTCTTTCATGTATATATTATTAAGAAGAAAACGATAACTACTAGTAATCATGTCAAACTCAATATTATAGTTTTGTTGATAACAAAAGAGTCAACTACCTTTATGGAATATAATTCAAACCCAACCACACCCAAATCCAAATGTTTCACTCATTTTATTACTGATAACAAGCTAAGAGCTTCATCCTACTTCACTAAGAGTGGAAAGTCATTTATTTTTTCATGCATAAAAATGACCTTAATCCTCTCAGATTCACATACCTTTTATAAGAAAATTAGAATATTGATGAAAATGACACATTAATATAACATTTAAGATGACCTGAGGCCATGTTTTTGAACTTAACTATTGATGTATCTACCTCAAAAAAAATCGTGTGGCACGAGCTTTTGTGCCAATTTAATCCTTCGATGAATTCAACCGCACCAATAGAAAATTTATATCTTAAGTCCAAAAACCGGTTCTGAAATATGTTATTTTGTGGCTCTAAATAATTTCAAATAAGAGAATAAATTATTGAAAAATTATTTTTCTCAAGTAGGTTAACAACATAGTAAACCACAAAGATATTATTTTTTTCATTGATTTACCATAAGTAGACTACTCTTATTGTGTCTGAAATATGGTTTAATTGATCGCAATATAGATAATTTTTAAGGAAATGGAAGTGAAGATATTGTAATCATCACTTCTTTGGTACCATCACTTATGTACATCAATAAGACAAAAATAGTTATGGAGTACAAGAAAAAATTGTTCAACAACAAGCCTACGAAAACTACTAGTCATGTTTAGTCTAGCCATATCCAAAAATATATGATGCAAACAACATAATTTCTTAAAAGTTTAGAACAAAAATATGGAGATATTAATTTTTTTTTAATCAGATACTAGTGTCGGAACACATGACATCACTTGAAAAAATAATTTGTCATTCAACGTCTTTATCAGTTGTAAATTATGTTGTTTATTCCCCATTAAAATAAAGAAACATAAAAACAATTAGATGAAAATTTTATCTTAAATGACACTTGCTTTTATTACGTTTATTTATACCTTTAATGATGGTATCAGTTTCCTATCAAGAAATAATATCACTGTCTAATTGTTTTATCATCTTTCTCAATCAAGGTAAGACAAATTAGAGACAGATAGAAAATTGGTTTATTCCCCTTAAATATATCTATCCTCTTTCGTAGAATAGATTTGATAAATTAGATACAAATCAGGAATTCATTTATTCCCGTTAATTGGTAGTTATTAGCCGCAAAAGGTTTAACTACTATATATTTAGCGAAAATGAAAGAAAAAGGATCAAGCCAAAGTTATTGACATGAAATTATAGTTTGTTTAATTCTCCTCCTTTAATTACTCATCGCTTTCATTATTGATTCCTCAAAAGTTTAGGCATGTGTTTGGTGTGATTTTCATTGAAGAAAAAAAATTCTTCCGTTGTATTACTAATTTGTTCGCTATATATTATTTCTCATTTTGTGTGCTCAAATATCCAGATTGAATCAAATACAACTTCAATTGACTCTCTGACCATGGGTTAAGGAAATGGTCATGTATACCCTTCATTTTCCCTCTCTGGTATGATTTGGATTTCTAGTTTGTTTTATTTCATCTGGCTCGATTTTGTCTCTCTCTATATATATTGGTTTGAATCATCTTGATCATGTCCGATTTTGTTGGATTCTGTTTTATTTTGGTCCTTCTGGTTTAGTTTAATTATGTTTAGTTTGTGTTGGACCGGATTAGATCAATTTGATTAGTGGTTCGGTTAAACGTGTGAGTTCTTAATATCTTGGTTTTGCTTAGGAACACCCTACTAGTTTTCTCTTGAATTCCTTTTTTATGACTTCCGCATATTTTCATTTCGAAAATGTTTATTTCTAAATGCTTATTTTTAAGAATTAAGATTGTGATTATTGGTAAGTTTCGATTAATTCTTGATTTTGTGTTTGTAGTGAGCGATTCTTATGCCTTTGGTGATTCTCCTAGTATGATTTGTTTTTATATTTATACTTGTTTATTCATAATTGATTTTTCTATTCTTTCAATTTGAAGAACATAAAACAAAAGTGCTACTCTATTTAGTATATTGTTGTGCCACTTATATCATAAAATGTCAGAAGTGGGATTTGAATCCACGCCCTCTCACGAAGACCAAAACTTGAGTCTAGTTGCGCCTTAGACCACTCGGCCATCCTGACTTTAGCAATTATTTGTCACACTATCTTAATATATCAATAAACACTAATTTCGAGAAAATGAATCCACATGCAGGATTATAACTTTTTAACAACATTGTTTACTTAGTAGTGATCATGTTATGCTTGGTAATTTGTTTTACCATAACTCCACTACCATCGCATTTTATTTTTTCATTTTAGAAGAGAATTTACTCACCTCTTATCTTTTTTAAAGTAATTGAGTTAAGTACTCTTACAAAAATCTATCTTGACGAAAACATGTTTATACATTTTCATTCACAACAGTATTTTGGATACATGTAGAAATACCAATCAAAATATGAAAACTAAGTTGAAATTCTCCTACTCTTACAAAAAGAATGAGGTACGTCAATGGCTTACTTCCGAGGATACTCTACCTTGGTCTTTCATGTATATATTATTAAGAAGAAAACGATAACTACTAGTAATCATGTCAAACTCAATATTATAGTTTTGTTGATAACAAAAGAGTCAACTACCTTTATGGAATATAATTCAAACCCAACCACACCCAAATCCAAATGTTTCACTCATTTTATTACTGATAACAAGCTAAGAGCTTCATCCTACTTCACTAAGAGTGGAAAGTCATTTATTTTTTCATGCATAAAAATGACATTAATCCTCTCAGATTCACATACCTTTTATAAGAAAATTAGAATATTGATGAAAATGACACATTAATATAACATTTAAGATGACCTGAGGCCATGTTTTTGAACTTAACTATTGATGTATCTACCTCAAAAAAAATCGTGTGGCACGAGCTTTTGTGCCAATTTAATCCTTCGATGAATTCAACCGCACCAATAGAAAATTTATATCTTAAGTCCAAAAACCGGTTCTGAAATATGTTATTTTGTGGCTCTAAATAATTTCAAATAAGAGAATAAATTATTGAAAAATTATTTTTCTCAAGTAGGTTAACAACATAGTAAACCACCAAGATATTATTGTTTTCATTGATTTACCATAAGTAGACTACTCTTATTGTGTCTGAAATATGGTTTAATTGATCGCAATATAGATGATTTTTAAGGAAATGGAAGTGAAGATATTGTAATCATCACTTCTTTGGTACCATCACTTATGTACATCAATAAGACAAAAATAGTTATGGAGTACAAGAAAAAATTGTTCAACAACAAGCCTACGAAAACTACTAGTCATGTTTAGTCTAGCCATATCCAAAAATATATGATGCAAACAACATAATTTCTTAAAAGTTTAGAACAAAAATATGGAGATATTAATTTTTTTTTAATCAGATACTTGTGTCGGAACACATGACATCACTTGAAAAAATAATTTGTCATTCAACGTCTTTATCAGTTGTAAATTATGTTGTTTATTCCCCATTAAAATAAAGAAACATGAAAACAATTAGATGAAAATTTTATCTTAAATGACACTTGCTTTTATTACGTTTATTTATACCTTTAATGATGGTATCAGTTTCCTATCAAGAAATAATATCACTGTCTAATTGTTTTATCATCTTTCTCAATCAAGGTAAGACAAATTAGAGACAGATAGAAAATTGGTTTATTCCCCTTAAATATATCTATCCTCTTTCGTAGAATAGATTTGATAAATTAGATACAAATCAGGAATTCATTTATTCCCGTTAATTGGTAGTTATTAGCCGCAAAAGGTTTAAATACTATATATTTAGCGAAAATGAAAGAAAAAGGATCAAGCCAAAGTTATTGACATGAAATTATAGTTTGTTTAATTCTCCTCCTTTAATTACTCATCGCTTTCATTATTGATTCCTCAAAAGTTTAGGCATGTGTTTGGTTTGATTTTCATTGAAGAAAAAAAATTCTTCCGTTGTATTACTAATTTGTTCGCTATATATTGTTTCTCATTTTGTGTGCTCAAATATCCAGATTGAATCAAATACAACTTCAATTGACTCTCTGACCATGGGTTAAGGAAATGGTCATGTATACCCTTCATTTTCCCTCTCTGGTATGATTTGGATTTCTAGTTTGTTTTATTTCATCTGGCTCGATTTTGTCTCTCTCTATATATATTGGTTTGAATCGTCTTGATCATGTCCGATTTTGTTGGATTCTGTTTTATTTTGGTCCTTCTGGTTTAGTTTAATTATGTTTAGTTTGTGTTGGACCGGATTAGATCAATTTGATTAGTGGTTCGGTTAAACGTGTGAGTTCTTAATATCTTGGTTTTGCTTAGGAACACCCTACTAGTTTTCTCTTGAATTCCTTTTTTATGACTTCCGCATATTTTCATTTCGAAAATGTTTATTTCTAAATGCTTATTTTTAAGAATTAAGATTGTGATTATTGGTAAGTTTCGATTAATTCTTGATTTTGTGTTTGTAGTGAGCGATTCTTATGCCTTTGGTGATTCTCCTAGTATGATTTGTTTTTATATTTATACTTGTTTATTCATAATTGATTTTTCTATTCTTTCAATTTGAAGAACATAAAACAAAAGTGCTACTCTATTTAGTATATTGTTGTGCCACTTATATCATAAAATGTCAGAAGTGGGATTTGAATCCACGCCCTCTCACGAAGACCAAAACTTGAGTCTAGTTGCGCCTTAGACCACTCGGCCATCCTGACTTTAGCAATTATTTGTCACACTATCTTAATATATCAATAAACACTAATTTCGAGAAAATGAATCCACATGCAGGATTATAACTTTTTAACAACATTGTTTACTTAGTAGTGATCATGTTATGCTTGGTAATTTGTTTTACCATAACTCCACTACCATCGCATTTTATTTTTTCATTTTAGAAGAGAATTTACTCACCTCTTATCTTTTTTAAAGTAATTGAGTTAAGTACTCTTACAAAAATCTATCTTGACGAAAACATGTTTATACATTTTCATTCACAACAGTATTTTGGATACATGTAGAAATACCAATCAAAATATGAAAACTAAGTTGAAATTCTCCTACTCTTACAAAAAGAATGAGGTACGTCAATGGCTTACTTCCGAGGATACTCTACCTTGGTCTTTCATGTATATATTATTAAGAAGAAAACGATAACTACTAGTAATCATGTCAAACTCAATATTATAGTTTTGTTGATAACAAAAGAGTCAACTACCTTTATGGAATATAATTCAAACCCAACCACACCCAAATCCAAATGTTTCACTCATTTTATTACTGATAACAAGCTAAGAGCTTCATCCTACTTCACTAAGAGTGGAAAGTCATTTATTTTTTCATGCATAAAAATGACATTAATCCTCTCAGATTCACATACCTTTTATAAGAAAATTAGAATATTGATGAAAATGACACATTAATATAACATTTAAGATGACCTGAGGCCATGTTTTTGAACTTAACTATTGATGTATCTACCTCAAAAAAATCGTGTGGCACGAGCTTTTGTGCCAATTTAATCCTTCGATGAATTCAACCGCACCAATAGAAAATTTATATCTTAAGTCCAAAAACCGGTTCTGAAATATGTTATTTTGTGGCTCTAAATAATTTCAAATAAGAGAATAAATTATTGAAAAATTATTTTTCTCAAGTAGGTTAACAACATAGTAAACCACCAAGATATTATTGTTTTCATTGATTTACCATAAGTAGACTACTCTTATTGTGTCTGAAATATGGTTTAATTGATCGCAATATAGATGATTTTTAAGGAAATGGAAGTGAAGATATTGTAATCATCACTTCTTTGGTACCATCACTTATGTACATCAATAAGACAAAAATAGTTATTGAGTACAAGAAAAAATTGTTCAACAACAAGCCTACGAAAACTACTAGTCATGTTTAGTCTAGCCATATCCAAATATATATGATGCAAACAACATAATTTCTTAAAAGTTTAGAACAAAAATATGGCTATATTAATTTTTTTTAATCAGATACTTGTGTCGGAACACATGACATCACTTGAAAAAATAATTTATCATTCAACGTCTTTATCAGTTATAAATTATGTTGCTTATTCCCAATTAAAATAAAGAAACATGAGAACAATTAGATGGAAATTTTATCTTAAATGACACTTACTTTTATTACGTTTATTTCTTAACTATTGATGTATCTACCTCAAAAAAAATCGTGTGGCACGAGCTTTTGTGCCAATTTAATCCTTCGATGAATTCAATCGCACCAATAGAAAATTTATATCTTAAGTCCAAAAACCGGTTCTGAAATATGTTATTTTGTGGCTCTAAATAATTTCAAATAAGAGAATAAATTATTGAAAAATTATTTTTCTCAAGTAGGTTAACAACATAGTAAACCACAAAGATATTATTGTTTTTACCATAAGTAGACTACTCTTATTGTGTCTGAAATATGGTTTAATTGATCGCAATATAGATGATTTTTAAGGAAATGGAAGTGAAGATATTGTAATCATCACTTCTTTGGTACCATCACTTATGTACATCAATAAGACAAAAATAGTTATGGAGTACAAGAAAAAATTGTTCAACAACAAGCCTACGAAAACTACGAGTCATGTTTAGTCTAGCCATATCCAAAAATATATGATGCAAACAACATAATTTCTTAAATGTTTAGAACAAAAATATGGAGATATTAATTTTTTTTAATCAGATACTTGTGTCGGAACACATGACATCACTTGAAAAAATAATTTGTCATTCAACGTCTTTATCAGTTATAAATTACGTTGTTTATTCCCCATTAAAATAAAGAAACATGAAAACAATTAGATGGAAATTTTATCTTAAATGACACTTACTTTTATTACGTTTATTTCTTAACTATTGATGTATCTACCTCAAAAAAAATCGTGTGGCACGAGCTTTTGTGCCAATTTAATCCTTCGTTGAATTCAATCGCACCAATAGAAAATTTATATCTTAAGTCCAATAACCGGTTCTGAAATATGTTATTTTGTGGCTCTAAATAATTTCAAATAAGAGAATAAATTATTGAAAAATTATTTTTCTCAAGTAGGTTAACAACATAGTAAACCACAAAGATATTATTGTTTTCATTGATTTACCATAAGTAGACTACTCTTATTGTGTCTGAAATATGGTTTAATTGATCTCAATATAGATGATTTTTAAGGAAATGGAAGTGAAGATATTGTAATCATCACTTCTTTGGTACCATCACTTATGTACATCAATAAGACAAAAATAGTTATGGAGTACAAGAAAAAATTGTTCAACAACAAGCCTACGAAAACTACGAGTCATGTTTAGTCTAGCCATATCCAAAAATATATGATGCAAACAACATAATTTCTTAAAAGTTTAGAACAAAAATATGGAGATATTAGTTTTTTTTTAATCAGATACTTGTGTCGGAACACATGACATCACTTGAAAAAATAATTTGTCATTCAACGTCTTTATCAGTTATAAATTACGTTGTTTATTCCCCATTAAAATAAAGAAACATGAAAACAATTAGATGGAAATTTTATCTTAAATGACACTTACTTTTATTACGTTTATTTCTTAACTATTGATGTATCTACCTCAAAAAAAATCGTGTGGCACGAGCTTTTGTGCCAATTTAATCCTTCGATGAATTCAATCGCACCAATAGAAAATTTATATCTTAAGTCCAAAAACCGGTTCTGAAATATGTAATTTTGTGGCTCTAAATAATTTCAAATAAGAGAATAAATTATTGAAAAATTATTTTTCTCAAGTAGGTTAACAACATAGTAAACCACAAAGATATTATTGTTTTCATTGATTTACCATAAGTAGACTACTCTTATTGTGTCTGAAATATGGTTTAATTGATCGCAATATAGATGATTTTTAAGGAAATGGAAGTGAAGATATTGTAATCATCACTTCTTTGGTACCATCACTTATGTACATCAATAAGACAAAAATAGTTATGGAGTACAAGAAAAAATTGTTCAACAACAAGCCTACGAAAACTACGAGTCATGTTTAGTCTAGCCATATCCAAAAATATATGATGCAAACAACATAATTTCTTAAAAGTTTAGAACAAAAATATGGAGATATTAATTTTTTTTAATCAGATACTAGTGTCGGAACACATGACATCACTTGAAAAAAGAATTTGTCATTCAACGTCTTTATCAGTTATAAATTATGTTGTTTATTCCCCATTAAAATAAAGAAACATGAAAATAATTAGATGAAAATTTTATCTTAAATGACACTTACGTTTATTACGTTTATTTCTTAACTATTGATGTATCTACCTCAAAAAAAATCGTGTGGCACGAGCTTTTGTGCCAATTTAATCCTTCGATGAATTCAATCGCACCAATAGAAAATTTATATCTTAAGTCCAAAAACCGGTTCTGAAATATGTTATTTTGTGGCTCTAAATAATTTCAAATAAGAGAATAAATTATTGAAAAATTATTTTTCTCAAGTAGGTTAACAACATAGTAAACCACAAAGATATTATTGTTTTTACCATAAGTAGACTACTCTTATTGTGTCTGAAATATGGTTTAATTGATCGCAATATAGATGATTTTTAAGGAAATGGAAGTGAAGATATTGTAATCATCACTTCTTTGGTACCATCACTTATGTACATCAATAAGACAAAAATAGTTATGGAGTACAAGAAAAAATTGTTCAACAACAAGCCTACGAAAACTACGAGTCATGTTTAGTCTAGCCATATCCAAAAATATATGATGCAAACAACATAATTTCTTAAATGTTTAGAACAAAATATGGAGATATTAATTTTTTTTAATCAGATACTTGTGTCGGAACACATGACATCACTTGAAAAAATAATTTGTCATTCAACGTCTTTATCAGTTATAAATTACGTTGTTTATTCCCCATTAAAATAAAGAAACATGAAAACAATTAGATGGAAATTTTATCTTAAATGACACTTACTTTTATTACGTTTATTTCTTAACTATTGATGTATCTACCTCAAAAAAAATCGTGTGGCACGAGCTTTTGTGCCAATTTAATCCTTCGTTGAATTCAATCGCACCAATAGAAAATTTATATCTTAAGTCCAATAACCGGTTCTGAAATATGTTATTTTGTGGCTCTAAATAATTTCAAATAAGAGAATAAATTATTGAAAAATTATTTTTCTCAAGTAGGTTAACAACATAGTAAACCACAAAGATATTATTGTTTTCATTGATTTACCATAAGTAGACTACTCTTATTGTGTCTGAAATATGGTTTAATTGATCTCAATATAGATGATTTTTAAGGAAATGGAAGTGAAGATATTGTAATCATCACTTCTTTGGTACCATCACTTATGTACATCAATAAGACAAAAATAGTTATGGAGTACAAGAAAAATTGTTCAACAACAAGCCTACGAAAACTACGAGTCATGTTTAGTCTAGCCATATCCAAAAATATATGATGCAAACAACATAATTTCTTAAAAGTTTAGAACAAAAATATGGAGATATTAGTTTTTTTTTAATCAGATACTTGTGTCGGAACACATGACATCACTTGAAAAAATAATTTGTCATTCAACGTCTTTATCAGTTATAAATTACGTTGTTTATTCCCCATTAAAATAAAGAAACATGAAAACAATTAGATGGAAATTTTATCTTAAATGACACTTACTTTTATTACGTTTATTTCTTAACTATTGATGTATCTACCTCAAAAAAAATCGTGTGGCACGAGCTTTTGTGCCAATTTAATCCTTCGATGAATTCAATCGCACCAATAGAAAATTTATATCTTAAGTCCAAAAACCGGTTCTGAAATATGTAATTTTGTGGCTCTAAATAATTTCAAATAAGAGAATAAATTATTGAAAAATTATTTTTCTCAAGTAGGTTAACAACATAGTAAACCACAAAGATATTATTGTTTTCATTGATTTACCATAAGTAGACTACTCTTATTGTGTCTGAAATATGGTTTAATTGATCGCAATATAGATGATTTTTAAGGAAATGGAAGTGAAGATATTGTAATCATCACTTCTTTGGTACCATCACTTATGTATATCAATAAGACAAAAATAGTTATGGAGTACAAGAAAAAATTGTTCAACAACAAGCCTACGAAAACTACGAGTCATGTTTAGTCTAGCCATATCCAAAAATATATGATGCAAACAACATAATTTCTTAAAAGTTTAGAACAAAAATATGGAGATATTAATTTTTTTTAATCAGATACTAGTGTCGGAACACATGACATCACTTGAAAAAAGAATTTGTCATTCAACGTCTTTATCAGTTATAAATTATGTTGTTTATTCCCCATTAAAATAAAGAAACATGAAAATAATTAGATGAAAATTTTATCTTAAATGACACTTACTTTTATTACGTTTATTTATACCTTTAATGATGGTATCAGTTTCCTATCAAGAAATAATATCACTGTCTAATTGTTTTATCATCTTTCTCAATCTAGGTAAGACAAATTAGAGACAGATAGAAAATTGGTTTATTCCCCTTAACTATATTTATCCTCTTTCGTAGAATAGATTTGATAAATTAGATACAAATCAAAGAATTCACTTATTCCCCTTAATTGGTAGTTATTAGCCGCAAAAGGTTTAACTACTACATATTTAGTGAAATGTGAAAGAAAAAGCATCAAGCCGAAGTTATTGACATGAAATTATAGTTTGTTTAATTCTCCTCCTTTAATTACTCATCGCTTTCATTATTGATTCCCCAAAAGTTTAGGCATGTGTTTGGTTTGATTTTCATTGAAGAAAAACAATTCTTCCGTTGTATTGTGCCACTTATATCATAAAATGTTAGAAGTGGGTTTGAACCCACGCCCTCTCACGAAGACCAGAACTTGAGTCTGGCGCCTTAGACCACTTGGCCATCCTGACTTTAGCAATTCTTTGTCACACTATCTTAATATATCACTAAACACTGATTTCGAGAAAATAAATCCACATGCAGGATTATAACTTTTTAACAACATTGTTTACTTAATAGTGATCATGTTATGCTTGGTAATTTGTTTTTACCATAACTCCACTACCATCGCATTTTATTTTTTCATTTTAGAAGAAAATTTACTAACCTCTTATCTTTTTTAAAGTAATTGAGTTAAGTACTCTTACAAAAATCTATCTTGACGAAAACATGTTTATACATTTTCATTCACAACAGTATTTTGGATACATGTAGAAATACCAATCAAAATATGAAAACTAAGTTGAAATTCTCCTACTCTTACAAAAAGAATGAGGTACGTCAATGGCTTACTTCCGAGGATACTCTACCTTGGTCTTTCATGTATATATTATTAAGAAGAACACAATAACTACTAATAATCATGTCAAACTCAATAATATAGTTTTGTTGATAACAAAAGAGTCAACTACCTTTATGGAATATAATTCAAACCCAACCACACCCAAATCCAAATGTTTCACTCATTTTATTACTGATAACAAGCTAAGAGCTTCATCCTACTTCACTAAGAGTGGAAAGTCATTTATTTTTTCATCCATAAAAATGACCTTAATCCTCTCAGATTCACATACCTTTTATAAGAAAATTAGAATATTGATGAAAATGACACATTAATATAACATTTAAGATGACCCGAGGCCATGTTTTTGAACTTAACTATTGATGTATCTACCTCAAAAAAAAGTCGTGTGGCACGAGCTTTTGTGCCAATTTAATCCTTCGATGAATTCAATCGTACTAATAGAAAATTTATATCTTAAGTCCAAAAACCGGTTCTGAAATATGTTATTTTGTGGCTCTAAATAATTTCAAATAAGAGAATATATTATTGAAAAATTATTTTTCTCAAGTAGGTTAACAACATAGTAAACCACAAAGATATTGTTGTTTTCATTGATTTACCATAAGTAGACTACTATTATTGTGTCTGAAATATGGTTTAATTGATCGCAATATAGATGATTTTTAAGGAAATGGAAGTGAAGATATTGTAATCATCACTTCTTTGGTACCATCACTTATGTACATCACTAAGACAAAAATAGTTATTGAGTACAAGAAAAAATTGTTCAACAACAAGCCTACGAAAACTACTAGTCATGTTTAGTCTAGCCATATCCAAAAATATATGATGCAAACAACATAACTTCTTAAAAGTTTAGAAGAAAAATATGGAGATATTAAATTTTTTTAATCAGATACTAGTGTCGGAACACATGACATCACTTGAAAAAATAATTTGTCATTCAACGTCTTTATCAGTTATAAATTATGTTGTTTATTCCCCATTAAAATAAAGAAACATGAAAACAATTAGATAAAAAATTTATCTTAAATGACACTTACTTTTATTACGTTTATTTATACCTTTAATGATGGTATCAGTTTCCTATCAAGAAATAATATCACTGTCTAATTGTTTTATCATCTTTCTCAATCTAGGTAAGACAAATTAGAGATAGATAGAAAATTGGTTTATTCCCCTTAAATATATTTATCCTCTTTCGTAGAATTGATTTGATAAATTAGATAAAAATCAAAGAATTCACTTATTCCCCTTAATTGGTAGTTATTAGCCGCAAAAGGTTTAACTACTATATATTTAGTGAAATGTGAAAGAAAAAGCATCAAGCCGAAGTTATTGACATGAAATTATAGTTTGTTTAATTCTCCTCCTTTAATTACTCATCGCTTTCATTATTGATTCCCCAAAAGTTTAGGCATGTGTTTGGTTTGATTTTCATTGAAGAAAAACAATTCTTCCGTTGTATTACTAATTTGTTCGCTATATATTGTTTCTCATTTTGTGTGCTCAAATATCCAGATTGAATCAAATACAACTTCAATTGACTCTCTGACCATGGGTTAAGGAAATGGTCATGTATACCCTTCATTTTCCCTCTCTGGTATGATTTGGATTTCTAGTTTGTTTTATTTCATCTGGCTCGATTTATCTCTCTCTATATATATTGGTTTGAATCATCTTGATCATGTCCGATTTTGTTGGTTTCGATTAATTCTTGATTTTGTATTTATAGTGAGCGATTCTTATGCCTTTGGTGATTCTCATAAAACAAAAGTGCTACTTTATTTAGTATATTGTTGTGCCACTTATATCATAAAAAGTTAGAAGTGGGATTTGAACCCACGCCCTCTCACAAGGACCAGAACTTGAGTTTGGCGACTTAGACCACTCGGCCATCCTGACTTTAGCAATTCTTTGTCACACTATCTTAATATATCACTAAACACTGATTTCGAGAAAATGAATCCACATGCAGGATTATAACTTTTTAACAACATTGTTTACTTAGTAGTGATCATGTTATGCTTGGTAATTTGTTTTTACCATAACTCCACTACCATCGCATTTTATTGTTTCATTTTAAAAGAAAATTTACTAACCTCTTATCTTTTTTAAAGTAATTGAGTTAAGTACTCTTACAAAAATCTATCTTGACGAAAACATGTTTATACATTTTCATTCACAACAGTATTTTGGATACATGTAGAAATACCAATCAAAATATGAAAACTAAGTTGAAATTCTCCTACTCTTACAAAAAGAATGAGGTACGTCAATGGCTTACTTCCGAGGATACTCTACCTTGGTCTTTCATGTATATATTATTAAGAAGAAAACAATAACTACTAATAATCATGTCAAACTCAATAATATAGTTTTGTTGATAACAAAAGAGTCAACTACCTTTATGGAATATAATTCAAACCCAACCACACCCAAATCCAAATGTTTCACTCATTTTATTACTGATAACAAGCTAAGAGCTTCATCCTACTTCACTAAGAGTGGAGAGTCATTTATTTTTTCATGCATAAAAATGACCTTAATCCTCTCAGATTCACATACCTTTTATAAGAAAATTAGAATATTGATGAAAATGACACATTAATATAACATTTAAGATGACCCGAGGCCATGTTTTTGAACTTAACTATTGATGTATCTACCTCAAAAAAAAATCGTGTGGCACGAGCTTTTGTGCCAATTTAATCCTTCGATGAATTCAATCGCACCAATAGAAAATTTATATCTTAAGTCCAAAAACCGGTTATGAAATATGTTATTTTGTGGCTCTAAATAATTTCAAATAAGAGAATAAATTATTGAAAAATTATTTTTCTCAAGTAGGTTAACAACATAGTAAACCACAAAGATATTGTTGTTTTCATTGATTTACCATAAGTAGACTACTATTATTGTGTCTGAAATATGGTTTAATTGATCGCAATATAGATGATTTTTAAGGAAATGGAAGTGAAGATATTGTAATCATCACTTCTTTGGTACCATCACTTCTGTACATCAATAAGACAAAAATAGTTATGGAGTACAAGAAAAAATTGTTCAACAACAAGCCTACGAAAACTACTAGTCATGTTTAGTCTAGCCATATCCAAAAATATATGATACAAACAACATAATTTCTTAAAAGTTTAGAACAAAAATATGGAGATATTAAATTTTTATAATCAGATACTAGTGTCGGAACACATGACATCACTTGAAAAAATAATTTGTCATTCAACGTCTTTATCAGTTATAAATTATGTTGTTTATTCCCCATTAAAATAAAGAAACATGAAAACAATTAGATGAAAATTTTATCTTAAATGACACTTACTTTTATTATGTTTATTTATACCTTTAATGATGGTATCAGTTTCCTATCAAGAAATAATATCACTGTTTAATTGTTTTATCATCTTTCTCAATCTAGGTAAGACAAATTAGAGACAGATAGAAAATTTGTTTATTCCCCTTAAATATATTTATCCTCTTTCGTAGAATAGATTTGATAAATTAGACACAAATCAAAGAATTCACTTATTCCCCTTAATTGGTAGTTATTAGCCGCAAAAGGTTTAACTACTATATATTTATTGAAATGTGAAAGAAAAAGCATCAAGCCAAAGTTATTGACATGAAATTCTAGTTTGTTTAATTATCCTCCTTTAATTACTCATCGCTTTCATTATTGATTCCCCAAAAGTTTAGGCATGTGTTTGGTTTGATTTTCATTGAAGAAAAACAATTCTTCCGTTGTATTACTAATTTGTTCGCTATATATTGTTTCTCATTTTGTGTGCTCAAATATCCAGATTGAATCAAATACAACTTCAATTGACTCTCTGACCATGGGTTAAGGAAATGGTCATGTATACCCTTCATTTTCCCTCTCTGGTATGATTTGGATTTCTAGTTTGTTTTATTTCATCTGGCTCGATTTATCTCTCTCTATATATATTAGTTTGAATCATCTTGATCATGTCCGATTTTGTTGGATTCTGTTTAATTTGGGTCCTTTTGGTTTAGTTTAATTATGTTTAGTTTGTGTTGGACCGAATTAGATCAATTTGATTAGTGGTTCGGTTAAACGTGTGAATTCTTAATATCTTGGTTTTGCTTAGGAACACCCTACTAGTTTTCTCCTGAATTCCTTTTCTATGACTTCCGCCTATTTTCATTTCGAAAATGTTTATTTCTAAATGCTTATTTTTAAGAATATAGATTGTGATTATTGGTCAAGTTAAGGTTCTGGTAATTACCTTGTTTTGGTTTCGATTAATTCTTGATTTTGTATTTGTAGTGAGCGATTCTTATGCCTTTGGTGATTCTCATAAAACAAAAGTGCTACTTTATTTAGTATATTGTTGTGCCACTTATATCATAAAATGTCAGAAGTGGGATTTGAATCCACGCCCTCTCACGAAGACCAAAACTTGAGTCTAGTTGCGCCTTAGACCACTCGGCCATCCTGACTATAGCAAATCTTTGTCACACTATCTTAATATATCACTAAACACTGATTTCGAGAAAAAGAATCCACATGCAGGATTATAACTTTTTAACAACATTGTTTACTTAGTAGTGATCATGTTATGCTTGGTAATTTGTTTTTACCATAACTCCACTACCATCGCATTTTATTTTTTCATTTTAGAAGAAAATTTACTAACCTCTTATCTTTTTTAAAGTAATTGAGTTAAGTACTCTTACAAAAATCTATCTTGACGAAAACATGTTTATACATTTTCATTCACAACAGTATTTTGGATACATGTAGAAATACCAATCAAAATATGAAAACTAAGTTGAAATTCTCCTACTCTTACAAAAAGAATGAGGTACGTCAATGGCTTACTTCCGAGGATACTCTACCTTGGTCTTTCATGTATATATTATTAAGAAGAAAACGATAACTACTAATAATCATGTCAAACTCAATATTATAATTTTGTTGATAACAAAAGAGTCAACTACCTTTATGGAATATAATTCAAACCCAACCACACCCAAATCCAAATGTTTCACTCATTTTATTACTGATAACAAGCTAAGAGCTTCATCCTACTTCACTAAGAGTGGAGAGTCATTTATTTTTTCATGCATAAAAATGACCTTAATCCTCTCAGATTCACATACCTTTTATAAGAAAATTAGAATATTGATGAAAATGACACATTAATATAACATTTAAGATGACCCGAGGCCATGTTTTTGAAATTAACTATTGATGTATCTACCTCAAAAAAAAAATCGTGTGGCACGAGCTTTTGTGCCAATTTAATCCTTCGATGAATTCAATCGCACCAATAGAAAATTTATATCTTAAGTCCAAAAACCGGTTATGAAATATGTTATTTTGTGGCTCTAAATAATTTCAAATAAGAGAATAAATTATTGAAAAATTATTTTTCTCAAGTAGGTTAACAACATAGTAAACCACAAAGATATTGTTGTTTTCATTGATTTACCATAAGTAGACTACTATTATTGTGTCTGAAATATGGTTTAATTGATCGCAATATAGATGATTTTTAAGGAAATGGAAGTGAAGATATTGTAATCATCACTTCTTTGGTACCATCACTTCTGTACATCAATAAGACAAAAATAGTTATGGAGTACAAGAAAAAATTGTTCAACAACAAGCCTACGAAAACTACTAGTCATGTTTAGTCTAGCCATATCCAAAAATATATGATGCAAACAACATAATTTCTTAAAAGTTTAGAACAAAAATATGGAGATATTAATTTTTTTTAATCAGATACTAGTGTCGGAACACATGACATCACTTGAAAAAATAATTTGTCATTCAACGTCTTTATCAGTTATAAATTATGTTGTTTATTCCCCATTAAAATAAAGAAACATGAAAACAATTAGATGAAAATTTTATCTTAAATGACACTTACTTTTATTACGTTTATTTATACCTTTAATGATGGTATCAGTTTCCTATCAAGAAATAATATCACTGTCTAATTGTTTTATCATCTTTCTCAATCTAGGTAAGACAAATTAGAGACAGATAGAAAATTGGTTTATTCCCCTTAAATATATTTATCCTCTTTCGTAGAATAGATTTGATAAATTAGATTAAAATCGAAGAATTCACGTATTCCCCTTAATTGGTAGTTATTTGCCGCAAAAGGTTTAACTACTATATATTTAGTGAAATGTGAAAGAAAAAGCATCAAGCCGAAGTTATTGACATGAAATTATAGTTTGTTTAATTCTCTTCCTTTAATTACTCATCGCTTTCATTATTGATTCCCCAAAAGTTTAGGCATGTGTTTGGTTTGATTTTCATTGAAGAAAAACAATTCTTCCGTTGTATTACTAATTTGTTCGCTATATATTGTTTCTCATTTTGTGTGCTCAAATATCCAGATTGAATCAAATACAACTTCAATTGACTTTTTGACCATGGGTTAAGGAAATGGTCATGTATACCCTTCATTTCCCCTCTCTGGTATGATTTGGATTTCTAGTTTGTTTTATTTCATCTGGCTCGATTTATCTCTCTCTATATATATTGGTTTGAATCATCTTGATCATGTCCGATTTTGTTGGTTTCGATTAATTCTTGATTTTGTATTTGTAGTGAGCGATTCTTATGCCTTTGGTGATTCTCATAAAACAAAAGTGCTACTTTATTTAGTATATTGTTGTGCCACTTATATCATAAAATGCCAGAAGTGGGATTTGAACCCACAACCTCTCACGAAGACCAGAACTTGAGTCTGGCGCCTTAGACCACTCGGCCATCCTGACTTTAGCAATTCTTTGTCACACTATCTTAATATATCACTAAACACTGATTTCGAGAAAATAAATCCACATGCAGGATTATAACTTTTTAACAACATTGTTTACTTAGTAGTGATCATGTTATGCTTGGTAATTTGTTTTTACCATAACTCCACTACCATCGCATTTTATTTTTTCATTTTAGAAGAAAATTTACTAACCTCTTATCTTTTTTAAAGTGATTGAGTTAAGTACTCTTACAAAAATCTATCTTGACGAAAACATGTTTATACATTTTCATTCACAACAGTATTTTGGATACATGTAGAAATACCAATCAAAATATGAAAACTAAGTTGAAATTCTCCTACTCTTACAAAAAGAATGAGGTACGTCAATGACTTACTTCCGAGGATACTCTACCTTGGTCTTTCATGTATATATTATTAAGAAGAAAACAATAACTACTAATAATCATGTCAACTCAATAATATAGTTTTGTTGATAACAAAAGAGTCAACTACCTTTATGGAATATAATTCAAACCCAACCACACCCAAATCCAAATGTTTCACTCCATTTATTACTGATAACAAGCTAAGAGTTTCATCCTACTTCACTAAGAGTGGAAAGTCATTTATTTTTTCATGCATAAAAATGACCTTAATCCTCTCAGATTCACATACCTTTTATAAGAAAATTAGAATATTGATGAAAATGACACATTAATATAACTTTTAAGATGACCCGAGTCCATGTTTTTGAACTTAACTATTGATGTATCTACCTCAAAAAAAAATCCTGTGGCACGAGCTTTTGTGCCAATTTAATCCTTCGATGAATTCAATCGCACCAATAGAAAATTTATATCTTAAGTCCAAAAACCGGTTCTGAAATATGTTATTTTGTGGCTCTAAATAATTTCAAATAAGAGAATAAATTATTGAAAAATTATTTTTCTCAAGTAGGTTAACAACATAGTAAACCACAAAGATATTGTTGTTTTCATTGATTTACCATAAGTAGACTACTATTATTATGTCTGAAATATGGTTTAATTGATCGCAATATAGATGATTTTTAAGGAAATGGAAGTGAAGATATTGTAATCATCACTTCTTTGGTACCATCACTTATGTACATCAATAAGACAAAAATAGTTATTGAGTATGAGAAAAAATTGTTCAACAACAAGCCTACGAAAACTACTAGTCATGTTTAGTCTAGCCATATCCAAAAATATATGATGCAAACAACATAATTTCTTAAAAGTTTAGAACAAAAATATGGAGATATTAAATTTTTTTAATCAGATACTAGTGTCGGAACACATGACATCACTTGAAAAAATAATTTGTCATTCAACGTCTTTATCAGTTATAAATTATGTTGTTTATTCCCCATTAAAATAAAGAAACATGAAAACAATTAGATGAAAATTTTATCTTAAATGACACTTACTTTTATTACGTTTATTTATACCTTTAATGATGGTATTAGTTTCCTATCAAGAAATAATATCACTGTCTAATTGTTTTATCATTTTTCTCAAACTAGGTAAGACAAATTAGAGACAGATAGAAAATTGGTTTATTCCCCTTAAATATATTTATCCTCTTTCGTAGAATAGATTTGATAAATTAGATACAAATCAAAGAATTCACTTATTCCCCTTAATTGGTAGTTATTAGCCGCAAAAGGTTTAACTACTATATATTTAGTGAAATGTGAAAGAAAAAGCATCAAGCCGAAGTTATTGACATGAAATTATAGTTTGTTTAATTCTCCTCCTTTAATTACTCATCGCTTTCATTATTGATTCCCCAAAAGTTTAGGCATGTGTTTGGTTTGATTTTCATTGAAGAAAAACAATTCTTCCGTTGTATTACTAATTTGTTCGCTATTTATTGTTTCTCATTTTGTGTGCTCAAATATCCAGATTGAATCAAATACAACTTCAATTGACTCTCTGACCATGGGTTAAGGAAATGGTCATGTATACCCTTCATTTTCCCTCTCTGGTATGATTTGGATTTCTAGTTTGTTTTATTTCATCTGGCTCGATTTATCTCTCTCTCTATATATTGGTTTGAATCATCTTGATCATGTCCGATTTTGTTGGTTTCGATTAATTCTTGATTTTGTATTTGTAGTGAGCGATTCTTATGCCTTTGGTGATTCTCATAAAACAAAAGTGCTACTTTATTTAGTATATTGTTGTGCCACTTATATCATAAAATGTCAGAAGTGGGATTTCAACCCACGCCCTCTCACAAAGACCAGAACTTGAGTCTGGCGCCTTAGACCACTCGGCCATCCTGACTTTAGCAATTCTTTGTCACACTATCTTAATATATCACTAAACACTGATTTCGAGAAAATGAATCCACATGCAGGATTATACCTTTTTAACAACATTGTTTACTTAGTAGTGATCATGTTATGCTTGGTAATTTGTTTTTACCATAACTCCACTACCATCGCATTTTATTTTTTCATTTTAGAAGAAAATTTACTAACCTCTTATCTTTTTTAAAGTAATTGAGTTAAGTACTCTTACAAAAATCTATCTTGACGAAAACATGTTTATACATTTTCATTCACAACAGTATTTTGGATACATGTAGAAATACCAATCAAAATATGAAAACTAAGTTGAAATTCTCCTACTCTTACAAAAAGAATGAGGTACGTCAATGGCTTACTTCCGAGGATACTCTACCTTGGTCTTTCATGTATATTTTATTAAGAAGAAAACGATAACTACTAATAATCATGTCAAACTCAATATTATAGTTTTGTTGATAACAAAAGAGTCAACTACCTTTATGGAATATAATTCAAACCCAACCACACCCAAATCCAAATGTTTCACTCATTTTATTACTGATAACAAGCTAAGAGCTTCATCCTACTTCACTAAGAGTGGAAAGTCATTTATTTTTTCATGCATAAAAATGACCTCAATCCTCTCAGATTCACATACCTTTTAAAAGAAAATTAGAATATTGATGAAAATGACACATTAATATAACATTTAAGATGACCCGAGGCCATGTTTTTGAACTTAACTATTGATGTATCTACCTCAAAAAAAAATCGTGTGGCACGAGCTTTTGTGCCAATTTAATCCTTCGATGAATTCAATCGCACAAATAGAAAATTTATATCTTAAGTCCAAAAACCGGTTATGAAATATGTTATTTTGTGGCTCTAAATAATTTCTAATAAGAGAATAAATTATTGAAAAATTATTTTTCTCAAGTAGGTTAACAACATAGTAAACCACAAAGATATTGTTGTTTTCATTGATTTACCATAAGTAGACTACTATTATTGTGTCTGAAATATGGTTTAATTGATCGCAATATAGATGATTTTTAAGGAAATGGAAGTGAAGATATTGTAATCATCACTTCTTTGGTACCATCACTTATGTACATCAATAAGACAAAAATAGTTATGGAGTACAAGAAAAAATTGTTCAACAACAAGCCTACGAAAACTACTAGTCATGTTTAGTCTAGCCATATCCAAAAATATATGATGCAAACAACATAATTTCTTAAAAGTTTAGAACAAAAATATGGAGATATTAAATTTTTTTAATCAGATACTAGTGTCGGAACACATGACATCACTTGAAAAAAGAATTTGTCATTCAACGTCTTTATCAGTTATAAATTATGTTGTTTATTCCCCATTAAAATAAAGAAACATGAAAACAATTAGACGAAAATTTTATCTTAAATGACACTTACTTTTATTACGTTTATTTATACCTTTAATGATGGTATCAGTTTCCTATCAAGAAATAATATCACTGTCTAATTGTTTTATCATCTTTCTCAATCTAGGTAAGACAAATTAGAGACAGATAGAAAATTGGTTTATTCCCCTTAAATATATTTATCCTCTTTCGTAGAATAGATTTGATAAATTACATACAAATCAAAGAATTCACGTATTCCCCTTAATTGGTAGTTATTAGCCGCAAAAGGTTTAACTACTATATATTTAGTGAAATGTGAAAGAAAAAGCATCAAGCCGAAGTTATTGACATGAAATTATAGTTTGTTTAATTCTCTTCCTTTAATTACTCATCGCTTTCATTATTGATTCCCCAAAAGTTTAGGCATGTGTTTGGTTTGATTTTCATTGAAGAAAAACAATTCTTCCGTTGTATTACTAATTTGTTCGCTATATATTGTTTCTCATTTTGTGTGCTCAAATATCCAGATTGAATCAAATACAACTTCAATTGACTTTTTGACCATGGGTTAAGGAAATGGTCATGTATACCCTTCATTTCCCCTCTCTGGTATGATTTGGATTTCTAGTTTGTTTTATTTCATCTGGCTCGATTTATCTCTCTCTATATATATTGGTTTGAATCATCTTGATCATGTCCGATTTTGTTGGTTTCGATTAATTCTTGATTTTGTATTTGTAGTGAGCGATTCTTATGCCTTTGGTGATTCTCATAAAACAAAAGTGCTACTTTATTTAGTATATTGTTGTGCCACTTATATCATAAAATGCCAGAAGTGGGATTTGAACCCACAACCTCTCACGAAGACCAGAACTTGAGTCTGGCGCCTTAGACCACTCGGCCATCCTGACTTTAGCAATTCTTTGTCACACTATCTTAATATATCACTAAACACTGATTTCGAGAAAATAAATCCACATGCAGGATTATAACTTTTTAACAACATTGTTTACTTAGTAGTGATCATGTTATGCTTGGTAATTTGTTTTTACCATAACTCCACTACCATCGCATTTTATTTTTTCATTTTAGAAGAAAATTTACTAACCTCTTATCTTTTTTAAAGTGATTGAGTTAAGTACTCTTACAAAAATCTATCTTGACGAAAACATGTTTATACATTTTCATTCACAACAGTATTTTGGATACATGTAGAAATACCAATCAAAATATGAAAACTAAGTTGAAATTCTCCTACTCTTACAAAAAGAATGAGGTACGTCAATGGCTTACTTCCGAGGATACTCTACCTTGGTCTTTCATGTATATATTATTAAGAAGAAAACGATAACTACTAATAATCATGTCAAACTCAGTATTATAGTTTTGTTGATAACAAAAGAGTCAACTACCTTTATGGAATATAATTCAAACCCAACCACACCCAAATCCAAATGTTTCACTCATTTTATTACTGATAACAAGCTAAGAGCTTCATCCTACTTCACTAAGAGTGGAGAGTCATTTATTTTTTCATGCATAAAAATGACCTTAATCCTCTCAGATTCACATACCTTTTATAAGAAAATTAGAATATTGATGAAAATGACACATTAATATAACATTTAAGATGACCCGAGGCCATGTTTTTGAACTTAACTATTGATGTATCTACCTCAAAAAAAAATCGTGTGGCACGAGCTTTTGTGCCAATTTAATCCTTCGATGAATTCAATCGCACTAATAGAAAATTTATACCTTAAGTCCAAAAACCGGTTATGAAATATGTTATTTTGTGGCTCTAAATAATTTCAAATAAGAGAATAAATTATTGAAAAATTATTTTTCTCAAGTAGGTTAACAACATAGTAAACCACAAAGATATTGTTGTTTTCATTGATTTACCATAAGTAGACTACTATTATTGTGTCTGAAATATGGTTTAATTGATCGCAATATAGATGATTTTAAAGGAAATGGAAGTGAAGATATTGTAATCATCACTTCTTTGGTACCATCACTTATGTACATCAATAAGACAAAAATAGTTATGGAGTACAAGAAAAAATTGTTCAACAACAAGCCTACGAAAACTACTAGTCATGTTTAGTCTAGCCATATCCAAAAATATATGATGCAAAAAACATAATTTCTTAAAAGTTTAGCACAAAAATATGGAGATATTAAATTTTTTTAATCAGATACTAGTGTCGGAACACATGACATCACTTGAAAAAATAATTTGTCATTCAACGTCTTTATCAGTTATAAATTATGTTGTTTATTCCCCATTAAAATAAAGAAACATGAAAACAATTAGATGAAAATTTTATCTTAAATGACACTTACTTTTATTACGTTTATTTATACCTTTAATGATGGTATCAGTTTCCTATCAAGAAATAATATCACTGTCTAATTGTTTTATCATCTTTCTCAATCTAGGTAAGACAAATTAGAGACAGATAGAAAATTGGTTTATTCCCCTTAAATATATTTATCCTCTTTCGTAGAATAGATTTGATAAATTAGATACAAATCAAAGAATTCACTTATTCCCCTTAATTGGTAGTTATTAGCCGCAAAAGGTTTAACTACTATATATTTAGTGAAATGTGAAAGAAAAAGCATCAAGCCAAAGTTATTGACATGAAATTATAGTTTGTTTAATTCTCCTCCTTTAATTACTCATCGCTTTCATTATTGATTCCCCAAAAGTTTAGGCATGTGTTTGGTTTGATTTTCATTGAAGAAAAACAATTCTTCCGTTGTATTACTAATTTGTTTGCTATATATTGTTTCTCATTTTGTGTGCTCAAATATCCAGATTGAATCAAATACAACTTCAATTGACTCTCTGACCAATGGTTAAGGAAATGGTCATGTATACCCTTCATTTTCCCTCTCTGGTATGATTTGGATTTCTAGTTTGTTTTATTTCATCTGGCTCACTTATATCATAAAATGTCAGAAGTGAGATTTGAACCCCCACCCTCTCACGAAGACCAGAACTTGAGTCTGGCGCCTTAGACCACTCGGCCATCCTGACTTTAGCAATTCTTTGTCACACTATCTTAATATATCACTAAACACTGATTTCGAGAAAATGAATCCACATGCAGGATTATAACTTTTTAACAACATTGTTTACTTAGTAGTGATCATGTTATGCTTGGTAATTTGTTTTTACCATAACTCCACTACCATCGCATTTTATTTTTTCATTTTAGAAGAAAATTTACTAACCTCTTATCTTTTTTAAAGTAATTGAGTTAAGTACTCTTACAAAAATCTATCTTGACGAAAACATGTTTATACATTTTCGTTCACAACAGTATTTTGGATACATGTAGAAATACCAATCAAAATATGAAAACTAAGTTGAAATTCTCCTACTCTTACAAAAAGAATGAGGTACGTCAATGGCTTACTTCCGAGGATACTCTACCTTGGTCTTTCATGTATATATTATTAAGAAGAAAACGATAACTACTAATAATCATGTCAAACTCAGTATTATAGTTTTGTTGATAACAAAAGAGTCAACTACCTTTATGGAATATAATTCAAACCCAACCACACCCAAATCCAAATGTTTCACTCATTTTATTACTGATAACAAGCTAAGAGCTTCATCCTACTTCACTAAGAGTGGAGAGTCATTTATTTTTTCATGCATAAAAATGACCTTAATCCTCTCAGATTCACATACC
Organism: Lathyrus oleraceus; assembly: GCF_024323335.1. Lineage (NCBI taxonomy): Eukaryota > Viridiplantae > Streptophyta > Magnoliopsida > Fabales > Fabaceae > Lathyrus > Lathyrus oleraceus. The sequence goes on from NW_026112579.1 coordinate 60,913, forward strand.
TTTTATAAGAAAATTAGAATATTGATGAAAATGACACATTAATATAACATTTAAGATGACCCGAGGCCATGTTTTTGAACTTAACTATTGATGTATCTACCTCAAAAAAAAATCGTGTGGCACGAGCTTTTGTGCCAATTTAATCCTTCGATGAATTCAATCGCACTAATAGAAAATTTATACCTTAAGTCCAAAAACCGGTTATGAAATATGTTATTTTGTGGCTCTAAATAATTTCAAATAAGAGAATAAATTATTGAAAAATTATTTTTCTCAAGTAGGTTAACAACATAGTAAACCACAAAGATATTGTTGTTTTCATTGATTTACCATAAGTAGACTACTATTATTGTGTCTGAAATATGGTTTAATTGATCGCAATATAGATGATTTTAAAGGAAATGGAAGTGAAGATATTGTAATCATCACTTCTTTGGTACCATCACTTATGTACATCAATAAGACAAAAATAGTTATGGAGTACAAGAAAAAATTGTTCAACAACAAGCCTACGAAAACTACTAGTCATGTTTAGTCTAGCCATATCCAAAAATATATGATGCAAAAAACATAATTTCTTAAAAGTTTAGCACAAAAATATGGAGATATTAAATTTTTTTAATCAGATACTAGTGTCGGAACACATGACATCACTTGAAAAAATAATTTGTCATTCAACGTCTTTATCAGTTATAAATTATGTTGTTTATTCCCCATTAAAATAAAGAAACATGAAAACAATTAGATGAAAATTTTATCTTAAATGACACTTACTTTTATTACGTTTATTTATACCTTTAATGATGGTATCAGTTTCCTATCAAGAAATAATATCACTGTCTAATTGTTTTATCATCTTTCTCAATCTAGGTAAGACAAATTAGAGACAGATAGAAAATTGGTTTATTCCCCTTAAATATATTTATCCTCTTTCGTAGAATAGATTTGATAAATTAGATACAAATCAAAGAATTCACTTATTCCCCTTAATTGGTAGTTATTAGCCGCAAAAGGTTTAACTACTATATATTTAGTGAAATGTGAAAGAAAAAGCATCAAGCCAAAGTTATTGACATGAAATTATAGTTTGTTTAATTCTCCTCCTTTATTTACTCATCGCTTTCATTATTGATTCCCCAAAAGTTTAGCACAAAAATATGGAGATATTAAATTTTTTTAATCAGATACTAGTGTCGGAACACATGACATCACTTGAAAAAATAATTTGTCATTCAACGTCTTTATCAGTTATAAATTATGTTGTTTATTCCCCATTAAAATAAAGAAACATGAAAACAATTAGATGAAAATTTTATCTTAAATGACACTTACTTTTATTACGTTTATTTATACCTTTAATGATGGTATCAGTTTCCTATCAAGAAATAATATCACTGTCTAATTGTTTTATCATCTTTCTCAATCTAGGTAAGACAAATTAGAGACAGATAGAAAATTGGTTTATTCCCCTTAAATATATTTATCCTCTTTCGTAGAATAGATTTGATAAATTAGATACAAATCAAAGAATTCACTTATTCCCCTTAATTGGTAGTTATTAGCCGCAAAAGGTTTAACTACTATATATTTAGTGAAATGTGAAAGAAAAAGCATCAAGCCAAAGTTATTGACATGAAATTATAGTTTGTTTAATTCTCCTCCTTTAATTACTCATCGCTTTCATTATTGATTCCCCAAAAGTTTAGGCATGTGTTTGGTTTGATTTTCATTGAAGAAAAACAATTCTTCCGTTGTATTACTAATTTGTTTGCTATATATTGTTTCTCATTTTGTGTGCTCAAATATCCAGATTGAATCAAATACAATTTCAATTGACTCTCTGACCAATGGTTAAGGAAATGGTCATGTATACCCTTCATTTTCCCTCTCTGGTATGATTTGGATTTCTAGTTTGTTTTATTTCATCTGGCTCACTTATATCATAAAATGTCAGAAGTGAGATTTGAACCCCCACCCTCTCACGAAGACCAGAACTTGAGTCTGGCGCCTTAGACCACTCGGCCATCCTGACTTTAGCAATTCTTTGTCACACTATCTTAATATATCACTAAACACTGATTTCGAGAAAATGAATCCACATGCAGGATTATAACTTTTTAACAACATTGTTTACTTAGTAGTGATCATGTTATGCTTGGTAATTTGTTTTTACCATAACTCCACTACCATCGCATTTTATTTTTTCATTTTAGAAGAAAATTTACTAACCTCTTATCTTTTTTAAAGTAATTGAGTTAAGTACTCTTACAAAAATCTATCTTGACGAAAACATGTTTATACATTTTCGTTCACAACAGTATTTTGGATACATGTAGAAATACCAATCAAAATATGAAAACTAAGTTGAAATTCTCCTACTCTTACAAAAAGAATGAGGTACGTCAATGGCTTACTTCCGAGGATACTCTACCTTGGTCTTTCATGTATATATTATTAAGAAGAAAACGATAACTACTAATAATCATGTCAAACTCAGTATTATAGTTTTGTTGATAACAAAAGAGTCAACTACCTTTATGGAATATAATTCAAACCCAACCACACCCAAATCCAAATGTTTCACTCATTTTATTACTGATAACAAGCTAAGAGCTTCATCCTACTTCACTAAGAGTGGAGAGTCATTTATTTTTTCATGCATAAAAATGACCTTAATCCTCTCAGATTCACATACCTTTTATAAGAAAATTAGAATATTGATGAAAATGACACATTAATATAACATTTAAGATGACCCGAGGCCATGTTTTTGAACTTAACTATTGATGTATCTACCTCAAAAAAAAATCGTGTGGCACGAGCTTTTGTGCCAATTTAATCCTTCGATGAATTCAATCGCACTAATAGAAAATTTATACCTTAAGTCCAAAAACCGGTTATGAAATATGTTATTTTGTGGCTCTAAATAATTTCAAATAAGAGAATAAATTATTGAAAAATTATTTTTCTCAAGTAGGTTAACAACATAGTAAACCACAAAGATATTGTTGTTTTCATTGATTTACCATAAGTAGACTACTATTATTGTGTCTGAAATATGGTTTAATTGATCGCAATATAGATGATTTTAAAGGAAATGGAAGTGAAGATATTGTAATCATCACTTCTTTGGTACCATCACTTATGTACATCAATAAGACAAAAATAGTTATGGAGTACAAGAAAAAATTGTTCAACAACAAGCCTACGAAAACTACTAGTCATGTTTAGTCTAGCCATATCCAAAAATATATGATGCAAAAAACATAATTTCTTAAAAGTTTAGCACAAAAATATGGAGATATTAAATTTTTTTAATCAGATACTAGTGTCGGAACACATGACATCACTTGAAAAAATAATTTGTCATTCAACGTCTTTATCAGTTATAAATTATGTTGTTTATTCCCCATTAAAATAAAGAAACATGAAAACAATTAGATGAAAATTTTATCTTAAATGACACTTACTTTTATTACGTTTATTTATACCTTTAATGATGGTATCAGTTTCCTATCAAGAAATAATATCACTGTCTAATTGTTTTATCATCTTTCTCAATCTAGGTAAGACAAATTAGAGACAGATAGAAAATTGGTTTATTCCCCTTAAATATATTTATCCTCTTTCGTAGAATAGATTTGATAAATTAGATACAAATCAAAGAATTCACTTATTCCCCTTAATTGGTAGTTATTAGCCGCAAAAGGTTTAACTACTATATATTTAGTGAAATGTGAAAGAAAAAGCATCAAGCCAAAGTTATTGACATGAAATTATAGTTTGTTTAATTCTCCTCCTTTAATTACTCATCGCTTTCATTATTGATTCCCCAAAAGTTTAGGCATGTGTTTGGTTTGATTTTCATTGAAGAAAAACAATTCTTCCGTTGTATTACTAATTTGTTTGCTATATATTGTTTCTCATTTTGTGTGCTCAAATATCCAGATTGAATCAAATACAACTTCAATTGACTCTCTGACCAATGGTTAAGGAAATGGTCATGTATACCCTTCATTTTCCCTCTCTGGTATGATTTGGATTTCTAGTTTGTTTTATTTCATCTGGCTCACTTATATCATAAAATGTCAGAAGTGAGATTTGAACCCCCACCCTCTCACGAAGACCAGAACTTGAGTCTGGCGCCTTAGACCACTCGGCCATCCTGACTTTAGCAATTCTTTGTCACACTATCTTAATATATCACTAAACACTGATTTCGAGAAAATGAATCCACATGCAGGATTATAACTTTTTAACAACATTGTTTACTTAGTAGTGATCATGTTATGCTTGGTAATTTGTTTTTACCATAACTCCACTACCATCGCATTTTATTTTTTCATTTTAGAAGAAAATTTACTAACCTCTTATCTTTTTTAAAGTAATTGAGTTAAGTACTCTTACAAAAATCTATCTTGACGAAAACATGTTTATACATTTTCGTTCACAACAGTATTTTGGATACATGTAGAAATACCAATCAAAATATGAAAACTAAGTTGAAATTCTCCTACTCTTACAAAAAGAATGAGGTACGTCAATGGCTTACTTCCGAGGATACTCTACCTTGGTCTTTCATGTATATATTATTAAGAAGAAAACGATAACTACTAATAATCATGTCAAACTCAGTATTATAGTTTTGTTGATAACAAAAGAGTCAACTACCTTTATGGAATATAATTCAAACCCAACCACACCCAAATCCAAATGTTTCACTCATTTTATTACTGATAACAAGCTAAGAGCTTCATCCTACTTCACTAAGAGTGGAGAGTCATTTATTTTTTCATGCATAAAAATGACCTTAATCCTCTCAGATTCACATACCTTTTATAAGAAAATTAGAATATTGATGAAAATGACACATTAATATAACATTTAAGATGACCCGAGGCCATGTTTTTGAACTTAACTATTGATGTATCTACCTCAAAAAAAAATCGTGTGGCACGAGCTTTTGTGCCAATTTAATCCTTCGATGAATTCAATCGCACTAATAGAAAATTTATACCTTAAGTCCAAAAACCGGTTATGAAATATGTTATTTTGTGGCTCTAAATAATTTCAAATAAGAGAATAAATTATTGAAAAATTATTTTTCTCAAGTAGGTTAACAACATAGTAAACCACAAAGATATTGTTGTTTTCATTGATTTACCATAAGTAGACTACTATTATTGTGTCTGAAATATGGTTTAATTGATCGCAATATAGATGATTTTAAAGGAAATGGAAGTGAAGATATTGTAATCATCACTTCTTTGGTACCATCACTTATGTACATCAATAAGACAAAAATAGTTATGGAGTACAAGAAAAAATTGTTCAACAACAAGCCTACGAAAACTACTAGTCATGTTTAGTCTAGCCATATCCAAAAATATATGATGCAAAAAACATAATTTCTTAAAAGTTTAGCACAAAAATATGGAGATATTAAATTTTTTTAATCAGATACTAGTGTCGGAACACATGACATCACTTGAAAAAATAATTTGTCATTCAACGTCTTTATCAGTTATAAATTATGTTGTTTATTCCCCATTAAAATAAAGAAACATGAAAACAATTAGATGAAAATTTTATCTTAAATGACACTTACTTTTATTACGTTTATTTATACCTTTAATGATGGTATCAGTTTCCTATCAAGAAATAATATCACTGTCTAATTGTTTTATCATCTTTCTCAATCTAGGTAAGACAAATTAGAGACAGATAGAAAATTGGTTTATTCCCCTTAAATATATTTATCCTCTTTCGTAGAATAGATTTGATAAATTAGATACAAATCAAAGAATTCACTTATTCCCCTTAATTGGTAGTTATTAGCCGCAAAAGGTTTAACTACTATATATTTAGTGAAATGTGAAAGAAAAAGCATCAAGCCAAAGTTATTGACATGAAATTATAGTTTGTTTAATTCTCCTCCTTTAATTACTCATCGCTTTCATTATTGATTCCCCAAAAGTTTAGGCATGTGTTTGGTTTGATTTTCATTGAAGAAAAACAATTCTTCCGTTGTATTACTAATTTGTTTGCTATATATTGTTTCTCATTTTGTGTGCTCAAATATCCAGATTGAATCAAATACAACTTCAATTGACTCTCTGACCAATGGTTAAGGAAATGGTCATGTATACCCTTCATTTTCCCTCTCTGGTATGATTTGGATTTCTAGTTTGTTTTATTTCATCTGGCTCACTTATATCATAAAATGTCAGAAGTGAGATTTGAACCCCCACCCTCTCACGAAGACCAGAACTTGAGTCTGGCGCCTTAGACCACTCGGCCATCCTGACTTTAGCAATTCTTTGTCACACTATCTTAATATATCACTAAACACTGATTTCGAGAAAATGAATCCACATGCAGGATTATAACTTTTTAACAACATTGTTTACTTAGTAGTGATCATGTTATGCTTGGTAATTTGTTTTTACCATAACTCCACTACCATCGCATTTTATTTTTTCATTTTAGAAGAAAATTTACTAACCTCTTATCTTTTTTAAAGTAATTGAGTTAAGTACTCTTACAAAAATCTATCTTGACGAAAACATGTTTATACATTTTCGTTCACAACAGTATTTTGGATACATGTAGAAATACCAATCAAAATATGAAAACTAAGTTGAAATTCTCCTACTCTTACAAAAAGAATGAGGTACGTCAATGGCTTACTTCCGAGGATACTCTACCTTGGTCTTTCATGTATATATTATTAAGAAGAAAACGATAACTACTAATAATCATGTCAAACTCAGTATTATAGTTTTGTTGATAACAAAAGAGTCAACTACCTTTATGGAATATAATTCAAACCCAACCACACCCAAATCCAAATGTTTCACTCATTTTATTACTGATAACAAGCTAAGAGCTTCATCCTACTTCACTAAGAGTGGAGAGTCATTTATTTTTTCATGCATAAAAATGACCTTAATCCTCTCAGATTCACATACCTTTTATAAGAAAATTAGAATATTGATGAAAATGACACATTAATATAACATTTAAGATGACCCGAGGCCATGTTTTTGAACTTAACTATTGATGTATCTACCTCAAAAAAAAATCGTGTGGCACGAGCTTTTGTGCCAATTTAATCCTTCGATGAATTCAATCGCACTAATAGAAAATTTATACCTTAAGTCCAAAAACCGGTTATGAAATATGTTATTTTGTGGCTCTAAATAATTTCAAATAAGAGAATAAATTATTGAAAAATTATTTTTCTCAAGTAGGTTAACAACATAGTAAACCACAAAGATATTGTTGTTTTCATTGATTTACCATAAGTAGACTACTATTATTGTGTCTGAAATATGGTTTAATTGATCGCAATATAGATGATTTTAAAGGAAATGGAAGTGAAGATATTGTAATCATCACTTCTTTGGTACCATCACTTATGTACATCAATAAGACAAAAATAGTTATGGAGTACAAGAAAAAATTGTTCAACAACAAGCCTACGAAAACTACTAGTCATGTTTAGTCTAGCCATATCCAAAAATATATGATGCAAAAAACATAATTTCTTAAAAGTTTAGCACAAAAATATGGAGATATTAAATTTTTTTAATCAGATACTAGTGTCGGAACACATGACATCACTTGAAAAAATAATTTGTCATTCAACGTCTTTATCAGTTATAAATTATGTTGTTTATTCCCCATTAAAATAAAGAAACATGAAAACAATTAGATGAAAATTTTATCTTAAATGACACTTACTTTTATTACGTTTATTTATACCTTTAATGATGGTATCAGTTTCCTATCAAGAAATAATATCACTGTCTAATTGTTTTATCATCTTTCTCAATCTAGGTAAGACAAATTAGAGACAGATAGAAAATTGGTTTATTCCCCTTAAATATATTTATCCTCTTTCGTAGAATAGATTTGATAAATTAGATACAAATCAAAGAATTCACTTATTCCCCTTAATTGGTAGTTATTAGCCGCAAAAGGTTTAACTACTATATATTTAGTGAAATGTGAAAGAAAAAGCATCAAGCCAAAGTTATTGACATGAAATTATAGTTTGTTTAATTCTCCTCCTTTAATTACTCATCGCTTTCATTATTGATTCCCCAAAAGTTTAGGCATGTGTTTGGTTTGATTTTCATTGAAGAAAAACAATTCTTCCGTTGTATTACTAATTTGTTTGCTATATATTGTTTCTCATTTTGTGTGCTCAAATATCCAGATTGAATCAAATACAACTTCAATTGACTCTCTGACCAATGGTTAAGGAAATGGTCATGTATACCCTTCATTTTCCCTCTCTGGTATGATTTGGATTTCTAGTTTGTTTTATTTCATCTGGCTCACTTATATCATAAAATGTCAGAAGTGAGATTTGAACCCCCACCCTCTCACGAAGACCAGAACTTGAGTCTGGCGCCTTAGACCACTCGGCCATCCTGACTTTAGCAATTCTTTGTCACACTATCTTAATATATCACTAAACACTGATTTCGAGAAAATGAATCCACATGCAGAATTATAACTTTTTAACAACATTGTTTACTTAGTAGTGATCATGTTATGCTTGGTAATTTGTTTTTACCATAACTCCACTACCATCGCATTTTATTTTTTCATTTTAGAAGAAAATTTACTAACCTCTTATCTTTTTTAAAGTAATTGAGTTAAGTACTCTTACAAAAATCTATCTTGACGAAAACATGTTTATACATTTTCGTTCACAACAGTATTTTGGATACATGTAGAAATACCAATCAAAATATGAAAACTAAGTTGAAATTCTCCTACTCTTACAAAAAGAATGAGGTACGTCAATGGCTTACTTCCGAGGATACTCTACCTTGGTCTTTCATGTATATATTATTAAGAAGAAAACGATAACTACTAATAATCATGTCAAACTCAGTATTATAGTTTTGTTGATAACAAAAGAGTCAACTACCTTTATGGAATATAATTCAAACCCAACCACACCCAAATCCAAATGTTTCACTCATTTTATTACTGATAACAAGCTAAGAGCTTCATCCTACTTCACTAAGAGTGGAGAGTCATTTATTTTTTCATGCATAAAAATGACCTTAATCCTCTCAGATTCACATACCTTTTATAAGAAAATTAGAATATTGATGAAAATGACACATTAATAAAACATTTAAGATGACCCGAGGCCATGTTTTTGAACTTAACTATTGATGTATCTACCTCAAAAAAAAATCGTGTGGCACGAGCTTTTGTGCCAATTTAATCCTTCGATGAATTCAATCGCACCAATAGAAAATTTATACCTTAAGTCCAAAAACCGGTTATGAAATATGTTATTTTGTGGCTCTAAATAATTTCAAATAAGAGAATAAATTATTGAAAAATTATTTTTCTCAAGTAGGTTAACAACATAGTAAACCACAAAGATATTGTTGTTTTCATTGATTTACCATAAGTAGACTACTATTATTGTGTCTGAAATATGGTTTAATTGATCGCAATATAGATGATTTTAAAGGAAATGGAAGTGAAGATATTGTAATCATCACTTCTTTGGTACCATCACTTATGTACATCAATAAGACAAAAATAGTTATGGAGTACAAGAAAAAATTGTTCAACAACAAGCCTACGAAAACTACTAGTCATGTTTAGTCTAGCCATATCCAAAAATATATGATGCAAACAACATAATTTCTTAAAAGTTTAGCACAAAAATATGGAGATATTAAATTTTTTTAATCAGATACTAGTGTCGGAACACATGACATCACTTGAAAAAATAATTTGTCATTCAACGTCTTTATCAGTTATAAATTATGTTGTTTATTCCCCATTAAAATAAAGAAACATGAAAACAATTAGATGAAAATTTTATCTTAAATGACACTTACTTTTATTACGTTTATTTATACCTTTAATGATGGTATCAGTTTCCTATCAAGAAATAATATCACTGTCTAATTGTTTTATCATCTTTCTCAATCTAGGTAAGACAAATTAGAGACAGATAGAAAATTGGTTTATTCCCCTTAAATATATTTATCCTCTTCGTAGAATAGATTTGATAAATTAGATACAAATCAAAGAATTCACTTATTCCCCTTAATTGGTAGTTATTAGCCGCAAAAGGTTTAACTACTATATATTTAGTGAAATGTGAAAGAAAAAGCATCAAGCCAAAGTTATTGACATGAAATTATAGTTTGTTTAATTCTCCTCCTTTAATTACTCATCGCTTTCATTATTGATTCCCCAAAAGTTTAGGCATGTGTTTGGTTTGATTTTCATTGAAGAAAAACAATTCTTCCGTTGTATTACTAATTTGTTCGCTATATATTGTTTCTTATTTTGTGTGCTCAAATATCCAGATTGAATCAAATACAACTTCAATTGACTCTCTGACCAATGGTTAAGGAAATGGTCATGTATACCCTTCATTTTCCCTCTCTGGTATGATTTGGATTTCTAGTTTGTTTTATTTCATCTGGCTCGATTTATTTCTCTCTATATATATTGGTTGGCTCGATTTATCTCTCTCTATATATATTGGTTTGAATCATCTTGATCATGTCCGATTTTGTTAGTTTCGATTAATTCTTGATTTTGTATTTGTAGTGAGCGATTCTTATGCCTTTGGTGATTCTCATAAAACAAAAGTGCTACTTTATTTAGTATATTGTTGTGCCACTTATATCATAAAATGTCAGAAGTGAGATTTGAACCCCCACCCTCTCACGAAGACCAGAACTTGAGTCTGGCGCCTTAAACCACTCGGCCATCCTAACTTTAGCAATTCTTTGTCACACTATCTTAATATATCACTAAACACTGATTTCGAGAAAATGAATCCACATGCAGGATTATAACTTTTTAACAACATTGTTTACTTAGTAGTGATCATGTTATGCTTGGTAATTTGTTTTTACCATAACTCCACTACCATCGCATTTTATTTTTTCATTTTAGAAGAAAATTTACTAACCTCTTATCTTTTTTAAAGTAATTGAGTTAAGTACTCTTACAAAAATCTATCTTGACGAAAACATGTTTATACATTTTCGTTCACAACAGTATTTTGGATACATGTAGAAATACCAATCAAAATATGAAAACTAAGTTGAAATTCTCCTACTCTTACAAAAAGAATGAGGTACGTCAATGGCTTACTTCCGAGGACACTCTACCTTGGTCTTTCATGTATATATTATTAAGAAGAAAACGATAACTACTAATAATCATGTCAAACTCAGTATTATAGTTTTGTTGATAACAAAAGAGTCAACTACCTTTATGGAATATAATTCAAACCCAACCACACCCAAATCCAAATGTTTCACTCATTTTATTACTGATAACAAGCTAAGAGCTTCATCCTACTTCACTAAGAGTGGAGAGTCATTTATTTTTTCATGCATAAAAATGACCTTAATCCTCTCAGATTCACATACCTTTTATAAGAAAATTAGAATATTGATGAAAATGACACATTAATATAACATTTAAGATGACCCGAGGCCATGTTTTTGAACTTAACTATTGATGTATCTACCTCAAAAAAAATCGTGTGGCACGAGCTTTTGTGCCAATTTAATCCTTCGATGAATTCAATCGCACCAATAGAAAATTTATACCTTAAGTCCAAAAACCGGTTATGAAATATGTTATTTTGTGGCTCTAAATAATTTCAAATAAGAGAATAAATTATTGAAAAATTATTTTTCTCAAGTAGGTTAACAACATAGTAAACCACAAAGATATTGTTGTTTTCATTGATTTACCATAAGTAGACTACTATTATTGTGTCTGAAATATGGTTTAATTGATCGCAATATAGATGATTTTAAAGGAAATGGAAGTGAAGATATTGTAATCATCACTTCTTTGGTACCATCACTTATGTACATCAATAAGACAAAAATAGTTATGGAGTACAAGAAAAAATTGTTCAACAACAAGCCTACGAAAACTACTAGTCATGTTTAGTCTAGCCATATCCAAAAATATATGATGCAAAAAACATAATTTCTTAAAAGTTTAGCACAAAAATATGGAGATATTAAATTTTTTTAATCAGATACTAGTGTCGGAACACATGACATCACTTGAAAAAATAATTTGTCATTCAACGTCTTTATCAGTTATAAATTATGTTGTTTATTCCCCATTAAAATAAAGAAACATGAAAACAATTAGATGAAAATTTTATCTTAAATGACACTTACTTTTATTACGTTTATTTATACCTTTAATGATGGTATCAGTTTCCTATCAAGAAATAATATCACTGTCTAATTGTTTTATCATCTTTCTCAATCTAGGTAAGACAAATTAGAGACAGATAGAAAATTGGTTTATTCCCCTTAAATATATTTATCCTCTTTCGTAGAATAGATTTGATAAATTAGATACAAATCAAAGAATTCACTTATTCCCCTTAATTGGTAGTTATTAGCCGCAAAAGGTTTAACTACTATATATTTAGTGAAATGTGAAAGAAAAAGCATCAAGCCAAAGTTATTGACATGAAATTATAGTTTGTTTAATTCTCCTCCTTTAATTACTCATCGCTTTCATTATTGATTCCCCAAAAGTTTAGGCATGTGTTTGGTTTGATTTTCATTGAAGAAAAACAATTCTTCCGTTGTATTACTAATTTGTTCGCTATATATTGTTTCTCATTTTGTGTGCTCAAATATCCAGATTGAATCAAATACAACTTCAATTGACTCTCTGACCAATGGTTAAGGAAATGGTCATGTATACCCTTCATTTTCCCTCTCTGGTATGATTTGGATTTCTAGTTTGTTTTATTTCATCTGGCTCGATTTATTTCTCTCTATATATATTGGTTGGCTCGATTTATCTCTCTCTATATATATTGGTTTGAATCATCTTGATCATGTTCGATTTTGTTGGTTTCGATTAATTCTTGATTTTGTATTTGTAGTGAGCGATTCTTATGCCTTTGGTGATTCTCATAAAACAAAAGTGGTACTTTATTTAGTATATTGTTGTGCCACTTATATCATAAAATGTCAGAAGTGAGATTTGAACCCCCACCCTCTCACGAAGACCAGAACTTGAGTCTGGCGCCTTAGACCACTCGGCCATCCTAACTTTAGCAATTCTTTGTCACACTATCTTAATATATCACTAAACACTGATTTCGAGAAAATGAATCCACATGCAGGATTATAACTTTTTAACAACATTGTTTACTTAGTAGTGATCATGTTATGCTTGGTAATTTGTTTTTACCATAACTCCACTACCATCGCATTTTATTTTTTCATTTTAGAAGAAAATTTACTAACCTCTTATCTTTTTTAAAGTAATTGAGTTAAGTACTCTTACAAAAATCTATCTTGACGAAAACATGTTTATACATTTTCATTCACAACAGTATTTTGGATACATGTAGAAATACCAATCAAAATATGAAAACTAAGTTGAAATTCTCCTACTCTTACAAAAAGAATGAGGTACGTCAATGGCTTACTTCCGAGGATACTCTACCTTGGTCTTTCATGTATATATTATTAAGAAGAAAACGATAACTACTAATAATCATGTCAAACTCAATATTATAGTTTTGTTGATAACAAAAGAGTCAACTACCTTTATGGAATATAATTCAAACTCAACCACACCCAAATCCAAATGTTTCACTCATTTTATTACTGATAACAAGCTAAGAGCTTCATCCTACTTCACTAAGAGTGGAGAGTCATTTATTTTTTCATGCATAAAAATGACCTCAATCCTCTCAGATTCACATACCTTTTATAAGAAAATTAGAATATTGATGAAAATGACACATTAATATAACATTTAAGATGACCCGAGGCCATGTTTTTGAACTTAACTATTGATGTATCTACCTCAAAAAAAAATCGTGTGGCACGAGCTTTTGTGCCAATTTAATCCTTCGACGAATTCAATCGCACCAATAGAAAATTTATATCTTAAGTCCAAAAACCGATTATGAAATATGTTATTTTGTGGCTCTAAATAATTTCAAATAAGAGAATAAATTATTGAAAAATTATTTTTCTCAAGTAGGTTAACAACATAGTAAACCACAAAGATATTGTTGTTTTCATTGATTTACCATAAGTAGACTACTATTATTGTGTCTGAAATATGGTTTAATTGATCGCAATATAGATGATTTTAAAGGAAATGGAAGTGAAGATATTGTAATCATCACTTCTTTGGTACCATCATTTATGTACATCAATAAGACAAAAATAGTTATGGAGTACAAGAAAAAATTGTTCAACAACAAGCCTACGAAAACTACTACTCATGTTTAGTCTAGCCATATCCAAAAATATATGATGCAAACAACATAATTTCTTAAAAGTTTAGAACAAAAATATGGAGATATTAAATTTTTTTAATCAGATACTAGGGTCGGAACTCATGACATCACTTGAAAAAATAATTTGTCTTTCAACGTCTTTATCAGTTATAAATTATGTTGTTTATTCCCCATTAAAATAAAGAAACATGAAAACAATTAGATGAAAATTTTATCTTAAATGACACTTACTTTTATTACGTTTATTTATACCTTTAATGATGGTATCAGTTTCCTATCAAGAAATAATATCACTGTCTAATTGTTTTATCATCTTTCTCAATCTAGGTAAGACAAATTAGAGACAGATAGAAAATTGGTTTATTCCCCTTAAATATATTTATCCTCTTTCGTGGAATAGATTTGATAAATTAGATACAAATCAAAGAATTCACTTATTCCCCTTAATTGGTAGTTATTAGCCGCAAAAGGTTTAGGGAGTTCAAATATCCAGATTGAATCAAATACAACTTCAATTGACTCTCTGACCATGGGTTAAGGGAGCACTTTATTTAGTATAAAATGTCAAAAGTGGGATTTGAACCCACGCCCTCTAACGAAGACCAGAACTTGAGTCTGGCGCCTTAGACCACTCGGCCATCCTGACTTTAGCAATCCTTTGTCACACTATCTTAATATATCACTAAACACTGATTTCGAGAAAATGAATCCACATGCAGGATTATAACTTTTTAACAACATTGGTTACTTAGTAGTGATCATGTTATGCTTGGTAATTTGTTTTTACCATAACTCCACTACCATCGCATTTTATTTTTTCATTTTAGAAGAAAACTTACTAACCTCTTATCTTTTTTAAAGTAATTGAGTTAAGTACTCTTACAAAAATCTATCTTGACGAAAACATGTTTATACATTTTCATTCACAACAGTATTTTGGATACATGTAGAAATACCAATCAAAATATGAAAACTAAGTTGAAATTCTCCTACTCTTACAAAAAGAATGAGGTACGTCAATGGCTTACTTCCGAGGATACTCCACCTTGGTCTTTCATGTATATATTATTAAGAAGAAAACGATAACTACTAATAATCAGGTCAAACTCAATATTATAGTTTTGTTGATAACAAAAGAGTCAACTACCTTTATGGAATATAATTCAAACCCAACCACACCCAAATCCAAATGTTTCACTCATTTTATTACTGATAACAAGCTAAGAGCTTCATCCTACTTCACTAAGAGTGGAGAGTCATTTATTTTTTCATGCATAAAAATGACCTTAATCCTCTCAGATTCACATACCTTTTATAAGAAAATTAGAATATTGATGAAAATGACACATTAATATAACATTTAAGATGACCCGAGGCCATGTTTTTGAACTTAACTATTGATGTATCTACCTCAAAAAAAAATCGTGTGGCACGAGCTTTTGTGCCAATTTAATCCTTTGATGAATTCAATCGCACCAATAGAAAATTTATATCTTAAGTCCAAAAACCGGTTATGAAATATGTTATTTTGTGGCTCTAAATAATTTCAAATAAGAGAATAAATTATTGAAAAATTATTTTTCTCAAGTAGGTTAACAACATAGTAAACCACAAAGATATTGTTGTTTTCATTGATTTACCATAAGTAGACTACTATTATTGTGTCTGAAATATGGTTTAATTGATCGCAATATAGATGATTTTAAAGGAAATGGAAGTGAAGATATTGTAATCATCACTTCTTTGGTACCATCACTTATGTACATCAATAAGACAAAAATAGTTATGGAGTACAAGAAAAAATTGTTCAACAACAAGCCTACGAAAACTACTAGTCATGTTTAGTCTAGCCATATCCAAAAATATATGATGCAAAAAACATAATTTCTTAAAAGTTTAGAACAAAAATATGGAGATATTAAATTTTTTTAATCAGATACTAGTGTCGGAACACATGACATCACTTGAAAAAATAATTTGTCATTCAACGTCTTTATCAGTTATAAATTATGTTGTTTATTCCCCATTAAAATAAAGAAACATGAAAACAATTAGATGAAAATTTTATCTTAAATGACACTTACTTTTATTACGTTTATTTATACCTTTAATGATGGTATCAGTTTCCTATCAAGAAATAATATCACTGTCTAATTGTTTTATCATCTTTCTCAATCTAGGTAAGACAAATTAGAGACAGATAGAAAATTGGTTTATTCCCCTTAAATATATTTATCCTCTTTCGTAGAATAGATTTGATAAATTAGATACAAATCAAAGAATTCACTTATTCCCCTTAATTGGTAGTTATTAGCCGCAAAAGGTTTAACTACTATATATTTAGTGAAATGTGAAAGAAAAAGCATCAAGCCAAAGTTATTGACATGAAATTATAGTTTGTTTAATTCTCCTCCTTTAATTACTCATCGCTTTCATTATTGATTCCCCAAAAGTTTAGGCATGTGTTTGGTTTGATTTTCATTGAAGAAAAACAATTCTTCCGTTGTATTACTAATTTGTTCGCTATATATTGTTTCTCATTTTGTGTGCTCAAATATCCAGAATGAATCAAATACAACTTCAATTGACTCTCTGACCAATGGTTAAGGAAATGGTCATGTATACCCTTCATTTTCCCTCTCTGGTATGATTTGGATTTCTAGTTTGTTTTATTTCATCTGGCTCGATTTATCTCTCTCTATATATATTGGTTTGAATCATCATGATCATGTCCAATTTTGTTGGTTTCGATTAATTCTTGATTTTGTATTTGTAGTGAGCGGTTCTTATGCCTTTGGTGATTCTCATAAAACAAAAGTGCTACTTTATTTAGTATATTGTTGTGCCACTTATATCATAAAATGTCAGAAGTGGGATTGAACCCACGCCCTCTCACGAAGACCAGAACTTGAGTCTGGCACCTTAGACCACTCGGCCATCCTGACTTTAGCAATTCTTCGTCACACTATCTTAATATATCACTAAACACTGATTTCGAGAAAATGAATCCACATGCAGGATTATAACTTTTTAACAACATTGTTTACTTAGTAGTGATCATGTTATGCTTGGTAATTTGTTTTTACCATAACTCCACTACCATCGCATTTTATTTTTTCATTTTAGAAGAAAATTTACTAACCTCTTATCTTTTTTAAAGTAATTGAGTTAAGTACTCTTACAAAAATCTATCTTGACGAAAACATGTTTATACATTTTCATTCACAACAGTATTTTGGATACATGTAGAAATACCAATCAAAATATGAAAACTAAGTTGAAATTCTCCTACTCTTACAAAAAGAATGAGGTACGTCAATGGCTTACTTCCGAGGATACTCTACCTTGGTCTTTCATGTATATATTATTAAGAAGAAAACGATAACTACTAATAATCATGTCAAACTCAATATTATAGTTTTGTTGATAACAAAAGAGTCAACTACCTTTATGGAATATAATTCAAACCCAACCACACCCAAATCCAAATGTTTCACTCATTTTATTACTGATAACAAGCTAAGAGCTTCATCCTACTTCACTAAGAGTGGAGAGTCATTTATTTTTTCATGCATAAAAATGACCTTAATCCTCTCAGATTCACATACCTTTTATAAGAAAATTAGAATATTGATGAAAATGACACATTAATATAACATTTAAGATGAC
This sequence comes from Lathyrus oleraceus, assembly GCF_024323335.1. Classification (NCBI taxonomy): domain Eukaryota; kingdom Viridiplantae; phylum Streptophyta; class Magnoliopsida; order Fabales; family Fabaceae; genus Lathyrus; species Lathyrus oleraceus. The sequence continues at coordinate 78,899 of NW_026112579.1, forward strand.
CCGAGGCCATGTTTTTGAACTTAACTATTGATGTATCTACCTCAAAAAAAAAATCGTGTGGCACGAGCTTTTGTGCCAATTTAATCCTTCGATGAATTCAATCGCACCAATAGAAAATTTATATCTTAAGTCCAAAAACCAATTATGAAATATGTTATTTTGTGGCTCTAAATAATTTCAAATAAGAGAATAAATTATTGAAAAATTATTTTTCTCAAGTAGGTTAACAACATAGTAAACCACAAAGATATTGTTGTTTTCATTGATTTACCATAAGTAGACTACTATTATTGTGTCTGAAATATGGTTTAATTGATCGCAATATAGATGATTTTAAAGGAAATGGAAGTGAAGATATTGCAATCGTCACTTCTTTGGTACCATCACTTATGTACATCAATAAGACAAAAATAGTTATGGAGTACAAGAAAAAATTGTTCAACAACAAGCCTACGAAAACTACTAGTCATGTTTAGTCTAGCCATATCCAAAAATATATGATGCAAAAAACATAATTTCTTAAAAGTTTAGCACAAAAATATGGAGATATTAAATTTTTTTAATCAGATACTAGTGTCGGAACACATGACATCACTTGAAAAAATAATTTGTCATTCAACGTCTTTATCAGTTATAAATTATGTTGTTTATTCCCCATTAAAATAAAGAAACATCAAAACAATTAGATGAAAATTTTATCTTAAATGACACTTACTTTTATTACGTTTATTTATACCTTTAATGATGGTATCAGTTTCCTATCAAGAAATAATATCACTGTCTAATTGTTTTATCATCTTTCTCAATCTAGGTAAGACAAATTAGAGACAGATAGAAAATTGGTTTATTCCCCTTAAATATATTTATCCTCTTTCGTAGAATAGATTTGATAAATTAGATACAAATCAAAGAATTCACTTATTCCCCTTAATTGGTAGTTATTAGCCGCAAAAGGTTTAACTACTATATATTTAGTGAAATGTGAAAGAAAAAGCATCAAGCCAAAGTTATTGACATGAAATTATAGTTTGTTTAATTCTCCTCCTTTAATTACTCATCGCTTTCATTATTGATTCCCCAAAAGTTTAGGCATGTGTTTGGTTTGATTTTCATTGAAGAAAAACAATTCTTCCGTTGTATTACTAATTTGTTCGCTATATATTGTTTCTCATTTTGTGTGCTCAAATATCCAGATTGAATCAAATACAACTTCAATTGACTCTCTGACCAATGGTTAAGGAAATGGTCATGTATACCCTTCATTTTCCCTCTCTGGTATGATTTGGATTTCTAGTTTGTTTTATTTCATCTGGCTCGATTTATCTCTCTCTATATATATTGGTTTGAATCATCTTGATCATGTCCAATTTTGTTGGTTTCGATTAATTCTTGATTTTGTATTTGTAGTGAGCGGTTCTTATGCCTTTGGTGATTCTCATAAAACAAAAGTGCTACTTTATTTAGTATATTGTTGTGCCACTTATATCATAAAATGTCAGAAGTGGGATTTGAACCCACGCCCTCTCACGAAGACCAGAACTTGAGTCTGGCGCCTTAGACCACTCGGCCATCCTGACTTTAGCAATTCTTCGTCACACTATCTTAATATATCACTAAACACTGATTTCGAGATAATGAATCCACATGCAGGATTATAACTTTTTAACAACATTGTTTACTTAGTAGTGATCATGTTATGCTTGGTAATTTGTTTTTACCATAACTCCACTACCATCGCATTTTATTTTTTCATTTTAGAAGAAAATTTACTAACCTCTTATCTTTTTTAAAGTAATTGAGTTAAGTACTCTTACAAAAATCTATCTTGACGAAAACATGTTTATACATTTTCATTCACAACAGTATTTTGGATACATGTAGAAATACCAATCAAAATATGAAAACTAAGTTGAAATTCTCCTACTCTTACAAAAAGAATGAGGTACGTCAATGGCTTACTTCCGAGGATACTCTACCTTGGTCTTTCATGTATATATTATTAAGAAGAAAACGATAACTACTAATAATCATGTCAAACTCAATATTATAGTTTTGTTGATAACAAAAGAGTCAACTACCTTTATGGAATATAATTCAAACCCAACTACACCCAAATCCAAATGTTTCACTCATTTTATTACTGATAACAAGCTAAGAGCTTCATCCTACTTCACTAAGAGTGGAGAGTCATTTATTTTTTCATGCATAAAAATGACCTTAATCCTCTCAGATTCACATACCTTTTATAAGAAAATTAGAATATTGATGAAAATGACACATTAATATAACATTTAAGATGACCCGAGGCCATGTTTTTGAACTTAACTATTGATGTATCTACCTCAAAAAAAAATCGTGTGGCACGAGCTTTTGTGCCAATTTAATCCTTCGATGAATTCAATCGCACCAATAGAAAATTTATATCTTAAGTCCAAAAACCGATTATGAAATATGTTATTTTGTGGCTCTAAATAATTTCAAATAAGAGAATAAATTATTGAAAAATTATTTTTCTCAAGTAGGTTAACAACATAGTAAACCACAAAGATATTGTTGTTTTCATTGATTTACCATAAGTAGACTACTATTATTGTGTCTGAAATATGGTTTAATTGATCGCAATATAGATGATTTTAAAGGAAATGGAAGTGAAGATATTGCAATCGTCACTTCTTTGGTACCATCACTTATGTACATCAATAAGACAAAAATAGTTATGGAGTACAAGAAAAAATTGTTCAACAACAAGCCTACGAAAACTACTAGTCATGTTTAGTCTAGCCATATCCAAAAATATATGATGCAAAAAACATAATTTCTTAAAAGTTTAGCACAAAAATATGGAGATATTAAATTTTTTTAATCAGATACTAGTGTCGGAACACATGACATCACTTGAAAAAATAATTTGTCATTCAACGTCTTTATCAGTTATAAATTATGTTGTTTATTCCCCATTAAAATAAAGAAACATGAAAACAATTAGATGAAAATTTTATCTTAAATGACACTTACTTTTATTACGTTTATTTATACCTTTAATGATGGTATCAGTTTCCTATCAAGAAATAATATCACTGTCTAATTGTTTTATCATCTTTCTCAATCTAGGTAAGACAAATTAGAGACAGATAGAAAATTGGTTTATTCCCCTTAAATATATTTATCCTCTTTCGTAGAATAGATTTGATAAATTAGATACAAATCAAAGAATTCACTTATTCCCCTTAATTGGTAGTTATTAGCCGCAAAAGGTTTAACTACTATATATTTAGTGAAATGTGAAAGAAAAAGCATCAAGCCAAAGTTATTGACATGAAATTATAGTTTGTTTAATTCTCCTCCTTTAATTACTCATCGCTTTCATTATTGATTCCCCAAAAGTTTAGGCATGTGTTTGGTTTGATTTTCATTGAAGAAAAACAATTCTTCCGTTGTATTACTAATTTGTTCGCTATATATTGTTTCTCATTTTGTGTGCTCAAATATCCAGATTGAATCAAATACAACTTCAATTGACTCTCTGACCAATGGTTAAGGAAATGGTCATGTATACCCTTCATTTTCCCTCTCTGGTATGATTTGGATTTCTAGTTTGTTTTATTTCATCTGGCTCGATTTATCTCTCTCTATATATATTGGTTTGAATCATCTTGATCATGTCCAATTTTGTTGGTTTCGATTAATTCTTGATTTTGTATTTGTAGTGAGCGGTTCTTATGCCTTTGGTGATTCTCATAAAACAAAAGTGCTACTTTATTTAGTATATTGTTGTGCCACTTATATCATAAAATGTCAGAAGTGGGATTTGAACCCACGCCCTCTCACGAAGACCAGAACTTGAGTCTGGCGCCTTAGACCACTCGGCCATCCTGACTTTAGCAATTCTTCGTCACACTATCTTAATATATCACTAAACACTGATTTCGAGATAATGAATCCACATGCAGGATTATAACTTTTTAACAACATTGTTTACTTAGTAGTGATCATGTTATGCTTGGTAATTTGTTTTTACCATAACTCCACTACCATCGCATTTTATTTTTTCATTTTAGAAGAAAATTTACTAACCTCTTATCTTTTTTAAAGTAATTGAGTTAAGTACTCTTACAAAAATCTATCTTGACGAAAACATGTTTATACATTTTCATTCACAACAGTATTTTGGATACATGTAGAAATACCAATCAAAATATGAAAACTAAGTTGAAATTCTCCTACTCTTACAAAAAGAATGAGGTACGTCAATGGCTTACTTCCGAGGATACTCTACCTTGGTCTTTCATGTATATATTATTAAGAAGAAAACGATAACTACTAATAATCATGTCAAACTCAATATTATAGTTTTGTTGATAACAAAAGAGTCAACTACCTTTATGGAATATAATTCAAACCCAACCACACCCAAATCCAAATGTTTCACTCATTTTATTACTGATAACAAGCTAAGAGCTTCATCCTACTTCACTAAGAGTGGAGAGTCATTTATTTTTTCATGCATAAAAATGACCTTAATCCTCTCAGATTCACATACCTTTTATAAGAAAATTAGAATATTGATGAAAATGACACATTAATATAACATTTAAGATGACCCGAGGCCATGTTTTTGAACTTAACTATTGATGTATCTACCTCAAAAAAAAATCGTGTGGCACGAGCTTTTGTGCCAATTTAATCCTTCGATGAATTCAATCGCACCAATAGAAAATTTATATCTTAAGTCCAAAAACCGATTATGAAATATGTTATTTTGTGGCTCTAAATAATTTCAAATAAGAGAATAAATTATTGAAAAATTATTTTTCTCAAGTAGGTTAACAACATAGTAAACCACAAAGATATTGTTGTTTTCATTGATTTACCATAAGTAGACTACTATTATTGTGTCTGAAATATGGTTTAATTGATCGCAATATAGATGATTTTAAAGGAAATGGAAGTGAAGATATTGCAATCGTCACTTCTTTGGTACCATCACTTATGTACATCAATAAGACAAAAATAGTTATGGAGTACAAGAAAAAATTGTTCAACAACAAGCCTACGAAAACTACTAGTCATGTTTAGTCTAGCCATATCCAAAAATATATGATGCAAAAAACATAATTTCTTAAAAGTTTAGCACAAAAATATGGAGATATTAAATTTTTTTAATCAGATACTAGTGTCGGAACACATGACATCACTTGAAAAAATAATTTGTCATTCAACGTCTTTATCAGTTATAAATTATGTTGTTTATTCCCCATTAAAATAAAGAAACATGAAAACAATTAGATGAAAATTTTATCTTAAATGACACTTACTTTTATTACGTTTATTTATACCTTTAATGATGGTATCAGTTTCCTATCAAGAAATAATATCACTGTCTAATTGTTTTATCATCTTTCTCAATCTAGGTAAGACAAATTAGAGACAGATAGAAAATTGGTTTATTCCCCTTAAATATATTTATCCTCTTTCGTAGAATAGATTTGATAAATTAGATACAAATCAAAGAATTCACTTATTCCCCTTAATTGGTAGTTATTAGCCGCAAAAGGTTTAACTACTATATATTTAGTGAAATGTGAAAGAAAAAGCATCAAGCCAAAGTTATTGACATGAAATTATAGTTTGTTTAATTCTCCTCCTTTAATTACTCATCGCTTTCATTATTGATTCCCCAAAAGTTTAGGCATGTGTTTGGTTTGATTTTCATTGAAGAAAAACAATTCTTCCGTTGTATTACTAATTTGTTCGCTATATATTGTTTCTCATTTTGTGTGCTCAAATATCCAGATTGAATCAAATACAACTTCAATTGACTCTCTGACCAATGGTTAAGGAAATGGTCATGTATACCCTTCATTTTCCCTCTCTGGTATGATTTGGATTTCTAGTTTGTTTTATTTCATCTGGCTCGATTTATCTCTCTCTATATATATTGGTTTGAATCATCTTGATCATGTCCAATTTTGTTGGTTTCGATTAATTCTTGATTTTGTATTTGTAGTGAGCGGTTCTTATGCCTTTGGTGATTCTCATAAAACAAAAGTGCTACTTTATTTAGTATATTGTTGTGCCACTTATATCATAAAATGTCAGAAGTGGGATTTGAACCCACGCCCTCTCACGAAGACCAGAACTTGAGTCTGGCGCCTTAGACCACTCGGCCATCCTGACTTTAGCAATTCTTCGTCACACTATCTTAATATATCACTAAACACTGATTTCGAGATAATGAATCCACATGCAGGATTATAACTTTTTAACAACATTGTTTACTTAGTAGTGATCATGTTATGCTTGGTAATTTGTTTTTACCATAACTCCACTACCATCGCATTTTATTTTTTCATTTTAGAAGAAAATTTACTAACCTCTTATCTTTTTTAAAGTAATTGAGTTAAGTACTCTTACAAAAATCTATCTTGACGAAAACATGTTTATACATTTTCATTCACAACAGTATTTTGGATACATGTAGAAATACCAATCAAAATATGAAAACTAAGTTGAAATTCTCCTACTCTTACAAAAAGAATGAGGTACGTCAATGGCTTACTTCCGAGGATACTCTACCTTGGTCTTTCATGTATATATTATTAAGAAGAAAACGATAACTACTAATAATCATGTCAAACTCAATATTATAGTTTTGTTGATAACAAAAGAGTCAACTACCTTTATGGAATATAATTCAAACCCAACCACACCCAAATCCAAATGTTTCACTCATTTTATTACTGATAACAAGCTAAGAGCTTCATCCTACTTCACTAAGAGTGGAGAGTCATTTATTTTTTCATGCATAAAAATGACCTTAATCCTCTCAGATTCACATACCTTTTATAAGAAAATTAGAATATTGATGAAAATGACACATTAATATAACATTTAAGATGACCCGAGGCCATGTTTTTGAACTTAACTATTGATGTATCTACCTCAAAAAAAAATCGTGTGGCACGAGCTTTTGTGCCAATTTAATCCTTCGATGAATTCAATCGCACCAATAGAAAATTTATATCTTAAGTCCAAAAACCGATTATGAAATATGTTATTTTGTGGCTCTAAATAATTTCAAATAAGAGAATAAATTATTGAAAAATTATTTTTCTCAAGTAGGTTAACAACATAGTAAACCACAAAGATATTGTTGTTTTCATTGATTTACCATAAGTAGACTACTATTATTGTGTCTGAAATATGGTTTAATTGATCGCAATATAGATGATTTTAAAGGAAATGGAAGTGAAGATATTGCAATCGTCACTTCTTTGGTACCATCACTTATGTACATCAATAAGACAAAAATAGTTATGGAGTACAAGAAAAAATTGTTCAACAACAAGCCTACGAAAACTACTAGTCATGTTTAGTCTAGCCATATCCAAAAATATATGATGCAAAAAACATAATTTCTTAAAAGTTTAGAACAAAAATATGGAGATATTAAATTTTTTTAATCAGATACTAGTGTCGGAACACATGACATCACTTGAAAAAATAATTTGTCATTCAACGTCTTTATCAGTTATAAATTATGTTGTTTATTCCCCATTAAAATAAAGAAACATGAAAACAATTAGATGAAAATTTTATCTTAAATGACACTTACTTTTATTACGTTTATTTATACCTTTAATGATGGTATCAGTTTCCTATCAAGAAATAATATCACTGTCTAATTGTTTTATCATCTTTCTCAATCTAGGTAAGACAAATTAGAGACAGATAGAAAATTGGTTTATTCCCCTTAAATATATTTATCCTCTTTCGTAGAATAGATTTGATAAATTAGATACAAATCAAAGAATTCACTTATTCCCCTTAATTGGTAGTTATTAGCCGCAAAAGGTTTAACTACTATATATTTAGTGAAATGTGAAAGAAAAAGCATCAAGCCAAAGTTATTGACATGAAATTATAGTTTGTTTAATTCTCCTCCTTTAATTACTCATCGCTTTCATTATTGATTCCCCAAAAGTTTAGGCATGTGTTTGGTTTGATTTTCATTGAAGAAAAACAATTCTTCCGTTGTATTACTAATTTGTTCGCTATATATTGTTTCTCATTTTGTGTGCTCAAATGTCCAGATTGAATCAAATACAACTTCAATTGACTCTCTGACCAATGGTTAAGGAAATGGTCATGTATACCCTTCATTTTCCCTCTCTGGTATGATTTGGATTTCTAGTTTGTTTAATTTCATCTGGCTCGATTTATCTCTCTCTATATATATTGGTTTGAATCATCTTGATCATGTCCAATTTTGTTGGTTTCGATTAATTCTTGATTTTGTATTTGTAGTGAGCGGTTCTTATGTCAGAAGTGGGATTTGAACCCCCACCCTCTCACGAAGACCAGAACTTGAGTCTGGCGCCTTAGACCACTCGGCCATCCTGACTTTAGCAATCCTTTGTCACACTATCTTAATATATCACTAAACACTGATTTCGAGAAAATGAATCCACATTCAGGATTATAACTTTTTAACAACATTGTTTACTTAGTAGTGATCATGTTATGCTTGGTAATTTGTTTTTACCATAACTCCACTACCATCGCATTTTATTTTTTCATTTTGAAAGAAAATTTACTAACCTCTTATCTTTTTTAAAGTAATTGAGTTAAGTACTCTTACAAAAATCTATCTTGACGAAAACATGTTTATACATTTTCATTCACAACAGTATTTTGGATACATGTAGAAATACCAATCAAAATATGAAAACTAAGTTGAAATTCTCCTACTCTTACAAAAAGAATGAGGTACGTCAATGGCTTACTTCCGAGGATACTCTACCTTGGTCTTTCATGTATATATTATTAAGAAGAAAACGATAACTACTAATAATCATGTCAAACTCAATATTATAGTTTTGTTGATAACAAAAGAGTCAACTACCTTTATGGAATATAATTCAAACCCAACCACACCCAAATCCAAATGTTTCACTCATTTTATTACTGATAACAAGCTAAGAGCTTCATCCTACTTCACTAAGAGTGGAGAGTCATTTATTTTTTCATGCATAAAAATGACCTTAATCCTCTCAGATTCACATACCTTTTATAAGAAAATTAGAATATTGATGAAAATGACACATTAATATAACATTTAAGATGACCCGAGGCCATGTTTTTGAACTTAACTATTGATGTATCTACCTCAAAAAAAAATCGTGTGGCACGAGCTTTTGTGCCAATTTAATCCTTCGATGAATTCAATCGCACCAATAGAAAATTTATATCTTAAGTCCAAAAACCGATTATGAAATATGTTATTTTGTGGCTCTAAATAATTTCAAATAAGAGAATAAATTATTGAAAAATTATTTTTCTCAAGTAGGTTAACAACATAGTAAACCACAAAGATATTGTTGTTTTCATTGATTTACCATAAGTAGACTACTAGTATTGTGTCTGAAATATGGTTTAATTGATCGCAATATAGATGATTTTAAAGGAAATGGAAGTGAAGATATTGCAATCGTCACTTCTTTGGTACCATCACTTATGTACATCAATAAGACAAAAATAGTTATGGAGTACAAGAAAAAATTGTTCAACAACAAGCCTACGAAAACTACTAGTCATGTTTAGTCTAGCCATATCCAAAAATATATGATGCAAAAAACATAATTTCTTAAAAGTTTAGAACAAAAATATGGAGATATTAAATTTTTTTAATCAGATACTAGTGTCGGAACACATGACATCACTTGAAAAAATAATTTGTCAGTCAACGTCTTTATCAGTTATAAATTATGTTGTTTATTCCCCATTAAAATAAAGAAACATGAAAACAATTAGATGAAAATTTTATCTTAAATGACACTTACTTTTATTACGTTTATTTATACCTTTAATGATGGTATCAGTTTCCTATCAAGAAATAATATCACTGTCTAATTGTTTTATCATCTTTCTCAATCTAGGTAAGACAAATTAGAGACAGATAGAAAATTGGTTTATTCCCCTTAAATATATTTATCCTCTTTCGTAGAATAGATTTGATTAATTAGATACAAATCAAAGAATTCACTTATTCCCCTTAATTGGTAGTTATTAGCCGCAAAAGGTTTAACTACTATATATTTAGTGAAATGTGAAAGAAAAAGCATCAAGCCAAAGTTATTGACATGAAATTATAGTTTGTCATTTTGTGTGCTCAAATATCCAGATTGAATCAAATACAACTTCAATTGACTCTCTGACCATGGGTTAAGGGAGCACTTTATTTAGTACTACCTCCGTTCCTATTTGTAAGAGACAAATTGTAACTTTCTTTTGGTCCTTTTTATAAGAGACACATTATAAAATTAAATTTTATTAATTGAGAAATCTCATTTATACCCTTAGTAAACAAAATGCAATATTTATTATTCATTGGGCATTAATGTTTTGAAAAGAACGTGTTATGTATATTCCCCATACACATAATGGGTATCTAAAGTCAAACCTATTCAGTTTCCATTGATATTAATGATTTGGAGGGAAAAAAATTCCCACTGGGTATAAAGGAGGGAACTACTACGAGTATCTTACTCATATTTCAAAGAAAACCATGAGTATGAACTCTCATCACACCTATGAAAGTAAGATTGAAAAATCTCATGAAAGAAAAGTGAAACAAAATTATGATTTGAATAGGTTCCCCAACACTGAGGATCCATACGAAGGTAGCGATATTGTTGAAGAATCGGATATCGAGAGTGAGGAAGAAGGAAGACAACCAGTGATTAGAAAGAAGCTTAAAACATGGCACCAAAAAGAAGCAGAAAAAACAGAAGAAAATAATAGTGTTAAGTAGGAAGAAAAAGAAGCAGAAGAAAATAGCAATGTTAAACAGGAAGAAGAAGATGGCTTCGACCATGTACGTGAAGCTTTGAGGAATGAGGCTATGAATGTGCTCAAAATATATTTCTATGGAATCTAATGTAATGTAAATGTCATGAATTATGATTATGGTTTTAAGAAATGGTTTGTTACCGCAAAAATGATCGCGATAAAACGGTTTCGAAAGTTGCCGACGCGGTTTGTTATGATTAATGAGTAACTTTTGTTCTATTGTTTTACTACTGTGTTGTTTTCTTTTAATA